>NW_022262697.1:0-97500 GCF_002021735.2 Oncorhynchus kisutch | reverse complement strand
TGTGCTAGTTCCAGCCTGGGACTGTGTGATAAGACACTGGGAATGTAGTCATCATCTTCACGGTAGAGCAGCTCAGAGGGGGGATTATGATATTCCTCTAACCTTACATTGGATATGGACTTGGGCAGCGCGGAGCGGGGATACAATCCTGTACATTCGCTGTCCATCCCTCTCCCAGTCCTGTACGCCTCTCTCCTTTTTAAAAGGTTGCCTTCACAAGATTAGTGCAGACTAGCCCGTCATCATGTTATATGAGATAGCAGGGTGGAGACACACTGTTTACTCTGTCACTAGCCGGTTACCACCCAGTACTCTAGCCTGCACCTTAGATACTGCTGCCCTATCTATGTAGAGTCATTCAACACTGGTCACTTTAATAATGTTTACATACTGTTTTACACACTTCGTATGTCTATACTGTATTCTAGTCATGGTTCATCCTGCTGTCCACTTCATATGTATATACTGTATTCTAGTCATGGTTCATCCTGCTGTCCACTTCATATGTATATACTGTATTCTAGTCATGGTTCATCCTATATAACTACTGCTGTCCACTTCATATGTCTATACTGTATTCTAGTCATGGTTCATCCTGCTGTCCACTTCATATGTATATACTGTATTCTAGTCATGGTTCATCCTGCTGTCCACTTCATATGTCTATACTGTATTCTAGTCATGGTTCATCCTGCTGTCCACTTCATATGGATATACTGTATTCTAGTCATGGTCCATCCTGCTGTCCACTTCATATGGATATACTGTATTCTAGTCCTGGTTCATCCTATATAACTACTGTTGTCCACTTCATATGTCTATACTGTATTCTAGTCATGGTTCATCCTGCTGTCCACTTCATATGTATATACTGTATTCTAGTTCATCCTATATAACTACTGTTGTCCACTTCATATGGATATACTGTATTCTAGTCCTGGTTCATCCTATATAACTACTGTTGTCCACTTCATATGTCTATACTGTATTCTAGTCATGGTTCATCCTGCTGTCCACTTCATATGTATATACTGTATTCTAGTTCATCCTATATAACTACTGTTGTCCACTTCATATGTATATACTGTATTCTAGTCATGGTTCATCCTGCTGTCCACTTCGTATGTATATACTGTATTCTAGTCATGGTTCATCCTGCTGTCCACTTCATATGTATATACTGTATTCTAGTCATGGTTCATCCTGCTGTCCACTGCATATGGATATACTGTATTCTAGTCATGGTTCATCCTGCTGTCCACTTCATATGGATATACTGTATTCTAGTTCATCCTATAGAACTACTGCTGTCCACTTCATATGTATATACTGTATTCTAGTCATGGTTCATCCTGCTGTCCACTTCATATGGATATACTGTATTCTAGTCATGGTTCATCCTGCTGTCCACTTCATATGGATATACTGTATTCTAGTTCATCCTATAGAACTACTGCTGTCCACTTCATATTCAACAGAACAAATTACAACTGAAATATCTGGTCATCAATGAATTGGAGAAAAAGCCATTTATTGAATAACACAGCAACTGGAAATCACCAGGTAGGCCTATATGAATAACACAGCAACTGGAAATCACCAGGTAGGCCTATATGAGTAACACAGCAACTGGAAATCACCAGGTAGGCCTATATGAATAACACAGCAACTGGAAATCACCAGGTAGGCCTATATGAATAACACAGCAACTGGAAATCACCAGGTAGGCCTATATGAATAACACAGCAACTGGAAATCACCAGGTAGGCCTATATGAATAACACAGCAACTGGAAATCACCAGGTAGGCCTATATGAATAACACAGCAACTGGAAATCACCAGGTAGGCCTATATGAATAACACAGCAACTGGAAATCACCAGGTAGGCCTATATGAATAACACAGCAACTGAAAATCACCAGGTAGGCCTATATGAATAACACAGCAACTGGAAATCACCAGGTAGGCCTATATGAATAACACAGCAACTGGAAATCACCAGGTAGGCCTATATGAATAACACAGCAACTGGAAATCACCAGGTAGGCCTATATGAATAACACAGCAACTGAAAATCACCAGGTAGGCCTATATGAATAACACAGCAACTGGAAATCACCAGGTAGGCCTATATGAATAACACAGCAACTGGAAATCACCAGGTAGGCCTATATGAATAACACAGCAACTGGAAATCACCAGGTAGGCCTATATGACTGAACACAGCAACTGGAAATCACCAGGTAGGCCTATATGCACCTGTAGCTTATTTGCATTTAGGAAACTATCATTTTGTAATTGATTCTATTTTATTCTATGATATTGTTGTTACGGTGTGTGTTGACTGTGATTAGGACATGGAAATATAAGAGCATCTTAATTAACAAACTAGGCACGCATAGATCACCACATGATCCTCAAAAGTAAGACTGGCCAAATTCGTGTTTCTTAAGGTGAATATGCCATTAAAAACATTCTGATATAGAATATTTTTTGTGTTTCAGTCCCTACATGCAGTGAGTTCAAAGGCAATGCGGAATGAATGTATAGCCTAATAAGGCATTTTTCATTTTATCATTATTTCATTCTAAATAAATGACTAAGAATGATTTCATTTTATGCAGCTTAGATGCTAAACTTATAGACATGTTGTTGAAATTCTGAGTGCTCCTGCCAGCCTGGTACGTGTAAAAATGGTTAACAATTGATTTCAGGCTGTAAACTTTACAATTACAATACTAATTGTTTGTTCTTTCTTAAGCTACCTGGTTTGATTTAGAGTTAGTATGTTGTTTGTTGTTAGTATGTTGCCTATTGAAATGTTGAACATGATTTGAAATCCCGCTATGCCCTCCGACGAACCATCAAACAGACAAAGCATCAATACCAGACTAAGATTGAGTCTTACAACACCGGCTCTGACGCTCGACGGATGTGGCAGGGCTTGCAAACTATCACAGACTACAAAGGGAACGCCAGCTGCGAGCTGCCTAGTGACGCTAGCCTACCAGATGAGCTAAATGCCTTTTATGCACGCTTCGAGGCAAGCAACACTGAAGCATGCATGAGAGCACCAGCTGTTCCGGACACCTGTGTGATCACTCACTCCGTAGTCGATGTGAGCAAAACCTTTAAACAGGTCAACATTCACAAGGCTGCAGGGCCAGACGGATTACCTGGACACTCACTCTGACCTACTGGCTTGTGTCTTCATTGACATTTTCAATCTCTCCCTGACCGAGTCTGTAATACCTACATGTTTTAAGCCAACCACCATAGTCTCTGTGCCCAAGAAAATGAAGGTAACCTGCCTAAATGACAACCACCCCATAGCACTCATGTCGGTAGCCGTGAAGTGCTTTGAAAGGCTGGTCATGGCTCACATCAACGCCATCATCCCGAAACCCTAGACCCTCCAGTTCACATACCGCTGCAACAGATCAACGGATGCTGGAGATTCCACACTGCCCTTCCCACCTGGACAAGAGGAACACCTATGCTGTTCATTGACTACAGCTCAGCGTTCATCACCATAATGCCCACAAAGCCCATCACTAAGCTTAGGACCCTGAGACTAAACACCTCCCTTTGAAACTGGATCCTGGACTTCCTGACGAGACTATTTTGTTCTGTTACTTTTGATTTTATTGTTTACTTTATTATTTTGCTTATAATCGACAATGAGCCTCAGGATCTCATCAGGATCTCATCAGGATCTCATCAGGATCTCATCAGGATCTCATCAGGATCTCATCAGGATCTCATCAGGACCCAGTGTATATAGCCAAGTTATTACCTGGTACCCCTGGTATGTAGCCAGGTTATTACCTGGTACTCCTGGTATATAGCCATGTTATTACCTGGTATCCCTGCACATTGACTCAGTACTGGTACCCAGTGTATATAGCCATGTTATTACCTCATATCCCTGCACATTGACTCAGTACTGGTACCCAGTGTATAAAGTCATGTTATTACCTCGTACCCCTGCACATTGACTCAGTACTGGTACCCTGTGTATATAGCCATGTTATCATTGACTCAGTACTGGTACCCAGTGTATGTAGCCATGTTATCATTGACTCAGTACTGGTACCCAGTGTATATAGCCATGTTATCATTGACTCAGTACTGGTACCCAGTGTATGTAGCCATGTTATCATTGACTCAGTACTGGTACCCAGTGTATATAGCCATGTTATTAGCTGGTACCCCTGCACATTGACTCAGTACTGGTACCCCATGTATATAGCCATGTTATTACCTCATACCCCTGCACATTGACTCAGTACTGGTACCCCATGTATTTAGCCAAGTTATTACCTCATACCCCTGCACATTGACTCAATACTGGTACCCTGTGTAAATAGCCATGTTATCATCGACTCAGTACTGGTACCCTGTGTATATAGCCATGTTATCATTGACTCAGTACTGGTACCCAGTGTATGTAGCCATGTTATCATTGACTCAGTACTGGTACCCAGTGTATATAGCCATGTTATTAGCTGGTACCCCTGCACATTGACTCAGTACTGGTACCCCATGTATATAGCCATGTTATTACCTCGTAACCCTGCACATTGACTCAATACTGGTACCCTGTGTAAATAGCCATGTTATCATCGACTCAGTACTGGTACCCTGTGTATATAGCCATGTTATCATTGACTCAGTACTGGTACCCAGTGTATATAGCCATGTTATTACCTGGTACCCCTAAACATAGACTCAGTACTGGTACCCTGTGTATATATTGTTGGTTAAGGGCTGGTCAGTAAGCATTTCACAGGACGGTCTACACCTGTTGTTTTCAGCACATGTAACAAATACCATTTTATGCTAAATCTTTTCATTCTATCCATTTTGCCATGGGGTTTATTTAAACACTGTATTCTCTATGTAGCTCATCATTATGTTGATACTACTGTACATTGCATTTAAGTTCAACTGTTAACACATATTTAGTGATATACTTGATTCTTGACATAGCTAACTCTAATTTATCTAAAAAGTTCAAAAGTACGTTTGAATGACACTGAGGGGCAGTGTTTTTACAACTAATGCCGGTGTGCCTGAGGTGTTTGTACACATGCATATACACACACTCTCATTCAAATAAACACATAGAAGAACACACACATACATGTCATAGTACCAGACACACAAACATATACAGTAGGCTGTTATGATTTCAGTTCCTTCATGTCCTTTGTTTTAAATGCATTTGAATATGTTGTTGTTGTTTTCCTGTTTTCCTGTTTTCCTGTCTTTAGTTCTCTTGGTTGTTGGTGTATTGGGGGGTTCTTGGGGGAATGGAAATTATTTTATTTTTAATTTCATTTTTCTTCTTGGGGAGGGGGGTCTCGAATGGTTGAGGGACAGCTATTGGGGAACTGTGGGGGGGGGATCTTGGAAGTTTCGGGTTCATGTTTTTTGGCCTGGTGGTAGATCAGTCAACGTGCCCTTGAGCAGGACATTGACCCTGAATGCTTCTGTGTGTCGCTCTGAATGGGAGTCTGTTGGATGACTGGTATGATGTCGTTGTTGAGCGGCTTCACTGCAACTATATTATATGACTGGTATGATGTCGTTGTTGAGCGGCTTCACTGCAACTATATTATATGACTGGTATGATGTCGTTGTTGAGCGGCTTCACTGCAACTATATTATATGACTGGTATGATGTCGTTGTTGAGCGGCTTCACTGCAACTATATTATATGACTGGTATGATGTCGTTGTTGAGCGGCTTCACTGCAACTATATTATATGACTGGTATGATGTCGTTGTTGAGCGGCTTCACTGCAACTATATTATATGACTGGTATGATGTCGTTGTTGAGCGGCTTCACTGCAACTATATTATATGACTGGTATGATGTCGTTGTTGAGCGGCTTCACTGCAACTATATTATATGTTTCGGATATTCAATATTTTTCATTTTTTATTTTATTATAAAAAATAAAAATAAATAAATACAACTCTAATATCTCTACTGCTGTACATATGTCTATGTGTATCTTGTGTAAATTCAGTATGTATAGACTGCGTTTGGCCCATGCACACAAACACACATCTCTGGCTGAAGCTGACGGATTCTGACGCACCAGGGCATCAATCGACTGTAGGGGGTTTATTGTGTTAGTGCACCTGAATGTCTGAAACACAGGCTGTTTAATGGGAGCCGTCCTGTTGCTGTTGAGTTGTTGTTGGAGTACATGGAAATGCAAAGGGAATCATTGTGCTGTACTTGTTTTTATCAAAGTATTTCAAATGATTTTTGACTTAGCAAATGAATGATTGTTAACATAAAATACTCCCTAACGACCTCATTTGGTTTAGCACAACTACATTGACACATTTAAAACGGTTTTGTTTGGTTTGATATTGTGATGTGGTTGGCAAACAGATCAAAACATCATTTTCTTATTTCACAGATATGTATTTCCTTTGGAGGACTAAAATAGGATTTGACAAAGGTCACAAACAAGTTGGTGATACATGAATGCATTTACAACTCTGAATTATTTTTAAGGTCATTTTCAGTGTACCTTCATTCCATGTGGACTGCATGTGGTGCTTCAGCAGAAACCAGTTCAACAAAATCACATCTGATATCTTCCTTCTAGACGAGTCCCAGATATTGCAGAAATTGGTTTAGTTAATACGTTTGCAGGTTATCATGGTTGGTTTGGTGAGACACTCCTGTATGGTTGTCAGGGAGATTATGGTGGTGGTTGGTTTGGTGAGACACTCCTGTATGGTTGTCAGGGGAGATTATGGTGGTGGTTGGTTTGGTGAGACACTCCTGTATGGTTGTCAGGGAGATTATGGTGGTGGTTGGTTTGGTGAGACTCTCCTGTATGGTTGTCAGGGAGATGATGGTGGTTGGTTTGGTGAGACACACCTGTATGGTTGTCAGGGAGATGATGGTGATGGTTGGTTTGGTGAGACACTCCTGTATCGTTGTCAGGGAGATGATGGTGGTGGTTGGTTTGGTAAGACACTAATGTATGGTTGTCAGGGAGATGATGATGGTGGTGGTTGGTTTGGTGAGACACTCCTGTATGATTGTCAGGGAGATGATGATGGTGGAGGTTGGTTTGGTAAGACACTGTGTGGTTGTCAGGGAGATGATGACGGTGGTTGGTTTGGTAAGACACTCCTGTATGGTTGTCAGGGAGATGGTGGTGGTGGTTGGTTTGGTGAGACACCCCTGTATGGTTGTCAGGGAGATGATGGTGGTTGGTTTGGTACGACACACCTGTATGGTGGTCAGAGTGATGATGATGGTGGTTGGTTTGGTAAGACAGTCCTGTGATGTCTTCCAGAATACTTTTGGCCAATCCAACGTTAAATTGCAGAGCACATTTACATTTTTCAAAGTTTTTTTGGGGGGGGGGTAATTGGGATGCGACTCTAGTGTAAGTGGGTTTCCTTGTCACATCCTTGAAACACCTAACTGGCTAGAAACATCGAACCCCATAGAAAAACCTAACCCACATAGAAATACCTAACACACATACAAACACCAAACCCACCTACAAACACCTAAGCCACATAATGCCCTAGAAACACTAAACACACCTAGAAACACCTAAACATTTCAGAAACACCTAACCTCTAGAAACACTTAACAAGCTAGAAACAACTAACCAGCTAAAAACACCTAACCCTCTAGAAACACTTAGCCCACCTAGAAACTAATAGCCCACCTAGAAACACCTAACCCACAAAAAAACACATAAAGCACCTAGAAACATCTAAACCCATAGAAACACCTTGGTTGTTGGCTAGAAACACCTGACCCGGCTAGAAACAACTAACCAACCTAACACCCTAGAAACACCTAACCTGGCAAGAAACAACTAACCAACCTAGAAACATCTAACCCACCTAGAAACACCTAACACCCTAGAAACACTGAGCCCACCAAGAAACAAATAATGCACTTAGAAACACTTAATACCCTAGAAACACCTAACCTGGCAAGAAACAACTAACCAACCTAGAAACAGCTAACCCACCTAGAAACACCTAACACCCTAGAAACACTGAGCCCACCAAGAAACAAATAATGCACTTAGAAACACTTAATACCCTAAAAACACCTAACACACCTAGAAAAAAATCTAAAACACTTAGTAACACCTAACCCCCTAAAAACACCTAACACTCTAGAAACACCTAACCCCCTAAAAACACCTAACACTCTAGAAACACCTAACCCACTAGAAAAAAATCTAAAACACTTAGTAACACCTAACCCCCTAAAAACACCTAACACTCTAGAAACACCTAACCCCCTAAAAACACCTAACACTCTAGAAACACCTAACCCCCTAAAAACACCTAACACTCTAGAAACACCTAACACACCTAAAAACACCTAACACTAGAAACACCTAACACACCTAGAAACAAATCAAAATATTTTTTTATTCGAGACTCTTTGCCTTATGACAGCTTTGCATAGTCTTGGCATTCTCTCAACCAACTTCATGAGGTAATCACCAGGAATGCAATTCAATTAACAGGTGTGCATTGTTAAAAGTACATTTGTGGAATTTCTTTCCTCCTTAATGTGTTTGAGGGAATCAGATGTGTTCTGAAAAGGCAAGGGCAGTATATAGAATATGGGGATAGATTACATTACTGAGGAGGAGATGGGGACAGACCTGAACTACATTACTGAGGAGGAGATGGGGATAGACCTGAACTACATTACTGAGGAGGAGATGGGGATAGACCTGAACTACATTACTGAGGAGGAGATGGGGACAGACCTGAACTACATTACTGAGGAGAAGATGGGGACAGACCTGTACTACATTACTGAGGAGGAGATGGGGATAGACCTGAACTACATTACTGAGGAGGAGATGGGGATAGACCTGAACTACATTACTGAGGAGGAGATGAGGACAGACCTGTACTACATTACCGAGGAGGAGATGGGGATAGACCTGAACTACATTACTGAGGAGCAGATAGGGACAGACCTGAACTACATTACTGAGGAGGAGATGGGGATAGACCTGATCTACATTACTGAGGAGGAGATGGGGATAGATTACATTACTGAGGAGGAGATGGGGATAGACCTGAACTACATTACTGAGGAGGAGATGGGGATAGACCTGAACTACATTACTGAGGAGGAGATGGGGACAGACCTGAACTACATTACTGAGGAGGAGATGGGGATAGACCTGAACTACATTACTGAGGAGGAGATGGGGATAGACCTGAACTACATTACTGAGGAGGAGATGAGGATAGACTTGAACTACATTACTGAGGAGGAGATGAGGACAGACCTGTACTACATTACTGAGGAGGAGATGGGGACAGACCTGAACTACATTACTGAGGAGGAGATGGGGACAGACCTGAACTACATTACCGAGGAGGAGATGAGGACAGACCTGTACTACATTACTGAGGAGGAGATGGAGGAGATAGACATGCTGTTACAGCTCCGTGTTTTCTTAGAAGAACCAGCTAAATGGTGTCAGCACCATAATAAATACTACTCAGTAGCACCATAATAAATACTACTCAGTAGCACCATAATAAATACTACTCAGTAGCACCATAAAAATTACTACTCAGTAGCACCATAATAAATACTACTCAGTAGCACCATAAAAATTACTACTCAGTAGCACCATAATAAATACTACTCAGTAGCACCATAATAAATACTACTCAGTAGCACCATAAAAATTACTACTCAGTAGCACCATAATAAATACTACTCAGTAGCACCATAATAATTACTACTCAGTAGCACCATAATAACCACTACTGTAGTCATCTCTGCCTCAGAGCTGTCAGTTATTTCTCTAATACCGCCAGTCAGTAGCACCATAATAACCACTACTGTAGTCATCTCTGCCTCAGAGCTGTCAGTTAATTCTCTTAGACCGCCAGTCAGTAGCACCTTAATAACTACAACTGTAGTCATCTCTGCCTCAGAGCTGTCAGTTATTTCTCTTAGACCGCCAGTCAATAGCACCATAATAACCACTACTGTAGTCATCTCTGCCTCAGAGCTGTCAGTTATTTATCTTAGACCGCCAGTCAGTAGCACCATAATAACTACTACTGTAGTCATCTCTGCCTCAGAGCTGTCAGTTATTTCTCTAATACCGCCAGTCAGTAGCACCATAATAACCACTACTGTAGTCATCTCTGCCTCAGAGCTGTCAGTTAATTCTCTTAGACCGCCAGTCAGTAGCACCATAATAACTACTACTCAGTAGCACCATAATAACTACTACTGTAGTCATCTCTGCCTCAGAGCTGTCAGTTATTTCTCTTAGACCGCCAGTCAGTAGCACCATAATAACTACTACTGTAGTCATCTCTGCCTCAGAGCTGTCAGTTATTTCTCTTAGACCGCCAGTCAGTAGCACCATAATAACCACTACTGTAGTCATCTCTGCCTCAGAGCTGTCAGTTATTTCTCTTAGACCGCCAGTCAGTAGCACCATAATAACTACTACTGTAGTCATCTCTGCCTCAGAGCTGTCAGTTATTTCTCTTAGACCACCAGTCTGTAGCACCATAATAACTACTACTGTAGTCATCTCTGCCTCAGAGCTGTCAGTTATTTCTCTTAGACCGCCAGTCAGTAGCACCATAATAACCACTACTGTAGTCATCTCTGCCTAAGAGCTGTCAGTTATTTCTCTTAGACCACCAGTCAGTAGCACCATAATAACTACTACTCAGTAGCACCATAATAACTACTACTGTAGTCATCTCTGCCTCAGAGCTGTCAGTTAATTCTCTTAGACCGCCAGTCAGTAGCACCATAATAACTACTACTCAGTAGCACCATAATAACTACTACTGTAGTCATCTCTGCCTCAGAGCTGTCAGTTATTTCTCTTAGACCGCCAGTCAGTAGCACCATAATAACTACTACTGTAGTCATCTCTGCCTCAGAGCTGTCAGTTATTTCTCTTAGACCGCCAGTCAGTAGCACCATAATAACTACTACTGTAGTCATCTCTGCCTCAGAGCTGTCAGTTATTTCTCTAAGACCGCCAGTCAGTAGCACCATAATAACTACTACTCAGTAGCACCATAATAACTACTACTGTAGTCATCTCTGCCTCAGAGCTGTCAGTTATTTCTCTAAGACCGCCAGTCAGTAGCACCATAATAACTACTACTCAGTAGCACCATAATAACTACTACTGTAGTCATCTCTGCCTCAGAGCTGTCAGTTATTTCTCTTAGACCGCCAGTCAGTAGCACCATAATAACTACTACTGTAGTCATCTCTGCCTCAGAGCTGTCAGTTATTTCTCTAAGACCGCCAGTCAGTAGCACCATAATAACTACTACTGTAGTCATCTCTGCCTCAGAGCTGTCAGTTATTTCTCTAAGACCGCCAGTCAGTAGCACCATAATAACCACTACTGTAGTCATCTCTGCCTCAGAGCTGTCAGTTATTTCTCTTAGACCGCCAGTCAGTAGCACCATAATAACCACTACTGTAGTCATCTCTGCCTAAGAGCTGTCAGTTATTTCTCTTAGACCGCCAGTCAGTAGCACCATAATAACTACTACTCAGTAGCACCATAATAACTACTACTGTAGTCATCTCTGCCTCAGAGCTGTCAGTTATTTATCTAAGACCGCCAGTCAGTAGCACCATAATAACCACTACTGTAGTCATCTCTGCCTCAGAGCTGTCAGTTATTTCTCTAAGACCGCCAGTCAGTAGCACCATAATAACCACTACTGTAGTCATCTCTGCCTCAGAGCTGTCAGTTATTTATCTAAGACCGCCAGTCAGTAGCACCATAATAACCACTACTGTAGTCATCTCTGCCTCAGAGCTGTCAGTTATTTCTCTAAGACCGCTATAGCAGCAGCACAAAGTGAAACAGAAACATGTAGATATATTCCAGTCTGTTAGCAGAGTGCTAAGTATATCCAGAGTATTCTGAGATACTAGAATGGACCTTGAGCCTAAATAAAGGTTTGGTTTCGACACATTTAGGAACACATAGAGGATATCTCTGAAAGACAGCGGTTCATTATTGATTAGGGTCTGTTTGAAATGATTTTCTGACACTGGCTATTTTACTCTTCTTTGAGCAGTAAGTTGACATTTCTCCAGAGATCTGTGTCGTTCTCAGTCAGACTAAATTAGTTGTGGAGAGGAGAGTCTGTCTGGATCATCTGTGACAGAGACACCCCGTACAGGAAGCTGCTGCTGCCTCAGCTCTAACCTCCAGACTCCTCTCTTACCACAGCGCACATCAATATTACATTAGGTAACCCAAGAGGAGAACTATTCTTCCTCCCCCAGCCAGTCAGTCAGTCACTACCCTACAGGTTGGTTGAGTTTCTGTCTCGTCAAATCTGCAGAGAAAGCAGAGGATCTCCTCTCCTTGGAAGATTTAGAGTATTTTCATTTATCCTCATTCAGGATGACAAAAATCAATCATTCCATTGTCTATGGACGGCTGCCTATTAAGAATGGGACAACAGCTGAAACGAAATACATTTCCCCTCACTGATGCTCGGCTATGATAGGTTTGTGAAACAGCAAATGACTATGATAGGTTTGTGAAACAGCAAATGGCTATGATAGGTTGGTGAACCTGCAAATGGCTATGATAGATTGGTGGAAATACAAATAGCTATGATAGGTTGGCGGAACTACAAATGGCTATGATAGGTTGGCGGAACTACAAATGGCTATGATAGGTTGGCGGAACTACAAATGGCTATGATAGGTTTGTGAACCTGCAAATGGCTATGATAGGTTTGTGAACCTGCAAATGGCTATGATAGGTTGGCGGAACTACAAATGGCTATGATAGGTTTGTGAACCTGCAAATGGCTATGATAGGTTTGTGAACCTGCAAATGGCTATGATAGGTTGGCGGAACTACAAATGGCTATGATAGGTTTGTGAACCTGCAAATGGCTATGATAGGTTTGTGAACCTGCAAATGGCTATGATAGGTTGGCGGAACTACAAATGGCTATGATAGGTTTGTGAACCTGCAAATGGCTATGATAGGTTTGTGAACCTGCAAATGGCTATGATAGGTTGGCGGAACTACAAATGGCTATGATAGGTTGGCGGAACTACAAATGGCTATGATAGGTTGGCGGAACTACAAATGGCTATGATAGGTTGGCGGAACTACAAACGGTCATAGGGTAGATTTCTAAATTAACATGAAAGAGTCTGACACCTTTATTCCAGATATTGGGTGATGATGCGGTTTTAGGTCTGATCAAATGTGTTGGACTAGTGGTCAGGTCTGATCTAATGTGTTGGACTAGTGGTCAGGTCTGATCTAATGTGTTGGACTAGTGGATGGGTCTGATCTAATGTGTTGGACTAGTGGTCAGGTCTGATCTAATGTGCTGGACTAGTGGTCAGGTCTGATCTAATGTGTCGGACTAGTGGTCAGGTCTGATCTAATGTGTTGGACTAGTGGTCAGGTCTGATCTAATGTGTTGGACTAGTGGTCAGGTCTGATCTAATGTGTAGGACTAGTGGATGGGTCAGGTCTGAGCATCCTGGCGGGCTGTATCACCGCCTGGTATGGCAACTGCACCGCCCTCAACCGTAAGGCTCTCCAGAGGGTAGTGAGGTCTGCACAACGCATCACCGGGGGCAAACTACCTGCCCTCCAGGACACCTACACCACCCGATGCTACAGGAAGGCCATAAAGATCATCAAGGACATCAACCACCCGAGCCACTGCCTGTTCACCCCGCTGTCATCCAGAAGGCGAGGTCAGTACAGGTGCATCAAAGCTGGGACCGAGAGACTGAAAAACAGCTTCTATCTCAAGGCCATCAGACTGTTAAACAGCCACCACTAACATTGAGTGGCTACTGCCAACACACTGTCAATGACACTGACTCTACTCCAGCCACTTTAATCATGGGAATTGATGGGAAATGATGTAAATATATCACTAGCCACTTTAAACAATGCTACCTTATATAATGTTACTTACCCTACATTATTCATCTCATATGCATACGTAGATACTGTACTCTATATCATCGACTGCATCCTTATGTAATACATGTATCACTAGCCACTTTAACTATGCCACTTGGTTTACATACTCATCTCATATGTATATACTGTACTCGATATCATCTACTGTATCTTGCCTATGCTGCTCTGTACCATCACTCATTCATATATCCTTATGTACATATTCTTTATCCCCTTACACTGTGTATAAGACAGTAGTTTTTTTGGGAATTGTTAGTTAGATTACTTGTTGGTTATTACTGCATTGTCGGAACTAGAAGCACAAGCATTTCGCTACACTCGCATTAACATCTGCTAACCATGTGTATGTGACAAATAAATTTGATTTGATTTGATTTGATTGGGTCTAATCTAATGTGTTGGACTAGTGGTCAGGTCTGATCTAATGTGTTGGACTAGTGGATGGGTCAGGTCTAATCTAATGTGTTGGACTAGTGGTCAGGTCTGATCTAATGTGTTGGACTAGTGGATGGGTATGATCTAATGTGTTGGACTAGTGGTCAGGTCTGATCTAATGTGCTGGACTAGTGGTCAGGTCTGATCTAATGTGTCGGACTAGTGGTCAGGTCTGATCTAATGTGTTGGACTAGTGGTCAGGTCTGATCTAATGTGTTGGACTAGTGGTCAGGTCTGATCTAATGTGTTGGACTAGTGGATGGGTCAGGTCTGATCTAATGTGTTGGACTAGTGGTCAGGTCTTATTTAATGTGTTGGCCTAGTGGATGGGTCGGGTCTGATCTAATGTGTTGGACTAGTGGTCAGGTCTGATCTAATGTGTTGGACTAGTGGATGGGTCAGGTCTGATCTAATGTGTTGGACTAGTGGTCAGGTCTGATCTAATGTGCTGGACTAGTGGTCAGGTCTGATCTAATGTGTCGGACTAGTGGTCAGGTCTGATCTAATGTGTTGGATTAGTGGATGAGTCAGGTCTGATCTAATGTGTTGGACTAGTGGTCAGGTCTCATCTAATGTGTTGGACTAGTGGTCAGGTCTGATCTAATGTGTTGGACTAGTGGTCAGGTCTGATCTAATGTGTTGGACTAGTGGATGGGTCTGATCTAATGTGTTGGACTAGTGGATGGGTCTGATCTAATGTGTTGGACTAGTGGTCAGGTCTGATCTAATGTGTTGGACTAGTGGTCAGGTCTGATCTAATGTATTGGACTAGTGGTCAGGTCTGATCTAATGTGTTGGACTAGTGGTCAGGTCTGATCTAATGTGTTGGACTAGTGGATGAGTCAGGTCTGATCTAATGTGTTGGACTAGTGGATGAGTCAGGTCTGATCTAATGTGTTGGACTAGTGGTCAGGTCTGATCTAATGTGTTGGACTAGTGGTCAGGTCAGGTCTGATCTAATGTGTTGGACTAGTGGATGGGTCAGGTCTGATCTAATGTGTTGGACTAGTGGTCAGGTCTGATCTAATGTGTCGGACTAGTAGTCAGGTCTGATCTAATGTGTTGGACTAGTGGTCAGGTCTGATCTAATGTGTTGGACTAGTGGATGAGTCAGGTCTGATCTAATGTGTTGGACTAGTGGTCAGGTCTGATCTAATGTGTTGGACTAGTGGTCAGGTCTGATCTAATGTGTTGGACTAGTGGTCAGGTCTGATCTAATGTGTTGGACTAGTGGTCAGGTCTGATCTAATGTGTTGGACTAGTGGATGAGTCAGGTCTGATCTAATGTGTTGGACTAGTGGTCAGGTCTGATCTAATGTGTTGGACTAGTGGTCAGGTCTGATCTAATGTGTTGGACTAGTGGATGGGTCAGGTCTGATCTAATGTGTTGGACTAGTGGTCAGGTCTGATCTAATGTGTTGGACTAGTGGTCAGGTCTGATCTAATGTGTTGGACTAGTGGTCAGGTCTGATCTAATGTGTTGGACTAGTGGATGGGTCAGGTCTGATCTAATGTGTTGGACTAGTGGTCAGGTCTGATCTAATGTGTTGGACTAGTGGTCAGGTCTGATCTAATGTGTTGGACTAGTGGTCAGGTCTGATCTAATGTGTTGGACTAGTGGTCAGGTCTGATCTAATGTGTTGGACTAGTGGTCAGGTCTGATCTAATGTGTTGGACTAGTGGTCAGGTCTGATCTAATGTGTTGGACTAGTGGTCAGGTCTAATCTAATGTGTTGGATTAGTGGATGAGTCAGGTCTGATCTAATGTGCTGGACTAGTGGTCAGGTCTGATCTAATGTGTTGGACTAGTGGTCAGGTCTGACCTAATGTGTTGGACTAGTGGATGAGTCAGGTCTGATCTAATGTGTTGGACTAGTGGTCAGGTCTGATCTAATGTGTTGGACTAGTGGTCAGGTCCGATCTAATGTGTTGGACTAGTGGTCAGGTCTGATCTAATGTGCTGGACTAGTGGTCAGGTCTGATCTAATGTGTTGGACTAGTGGTCAGGTCTGACCTAATGTGTTGGACTAGTGGTCAGGTCTGATCTAATGTGTTGGACTAGTGGTCAGGTCTGACCTAATGTGCTGGACTAGTGGTCAGGTCTGATCTAATGTGTCGGACTAGTGGTCAGGTCTGATCTAATGTGTTGGACTAGTGGTCAGGTCTGATCTAATGTGTTGGACTAGTGGTCAGGTCTGATCTAATGTGTTGGACTAGTGGATGGGTCAGGTCTGATCTAATGTGTTGGACTAGTGGTCAGGTCTTATTTAATGTGTTGGCCTAGTGGATGGGTCAGGTCTGATCTAATGTGTTGGACTAGTGGTCAGGTCTGATCTAATGTGTTGGACTAGTGGATGGGTCAGGTCTGATCTAATGTGTTGGACTAGTGGTCAGGTCTGATCTAATGTGCTGGACTAGTGGTCAGGTCTGATCTAATGTGTCGGACTAGTGGTCAGGTCTGATCTAATGTGTTGGATTAGTGGATGAGTCAGGTCTGATCTAATGTGTTGGACTAGTGGTCAGGTCTCATCTAATGTGTTGGACTAGTGGTCAGGTCTGATCTAATGTGTTGGACTAGTGGTCAGGTCTGATCTAATGTGTTGGACTAGTGGATGGGTCTGATCTAATGTGTTGGACTAGTGGATGGGTCTGATCTAATGTGTTGGACTAGTGGTCAGGTCTGATCTAATGTGTTGGACTAGTGGTCAGGTCTGATCTAATGTATTGGACTAGTGGTCAGGTCTGATCTAATGTGTTGGACTAGTGGTCAGGTCTGATCTAATGTGTTGGACTAGTGGTCAGGTCTGATCTAATGTGTTGGACTAGTGGATGAGTCAGGTCTGATCTAATGTGTTGGACTAGTGGTCAGGTCTGATCTAATGTGTTGGACTAGTGGTCAGGTCAGGTCTGATCTAATGTGTTGGACTAGTGGAGGGGTCAGGTCTGATCTAATGTGTTGGACTAGTGGTCAGGTCTGATCTAATGTGTCGGACTAGTAGTCAGGTCTGATCTAATGTGTTGGACTAGTGGTCAGGTCTGATCTAATGTGTTGGACTAGTGGATGAGTCAGGTCTGATCTAATGTGTTGGACTAGTGGTCAGGTCTGATCTAATGTGTTGGACTAGTGGTCAGGTCTGATCTAATGTGTTGGACTAGTGGTCAGGTCTGATCTAATGTGTTGGACTAGTGGTCAGGTCTGATCTAATGTGTTGGACTAGTGGATGAGTCAGGTCTGATCTAATGTGTTGGACTAGTGGTCAGGTCTGATCTAATGTGTTGGACTAGTGGTCAGGTCTGATCTAATGTGTTGGACTAGTGGATGGGTCAGGTCTGATCTAATGTGTTGGACTAGTGGTCAGGTCTGATCTAATGTGTTGGACTAGTGGTCAGGTCTGATCTAATGTGTTGGACTAGTGGTCAGGTCTGATCTAATGTGTTGGACTAGTGGATGGGTCAGGTCTGATCTAATGTGTTGGACTAGTGGTCAGGTCTGATCTAATGTGTTGGACTAGTGGTCAGGTCTGATCTAATGTGTTGGACTAGTGGTCAGGTCTGATCTAATGTGTTGGACTAGTGGTCAGGTCTGATCTAATGTGTTGGACTAGTGGTCAGGTCTGATCTAATGTGTTGGACTAGTGGTCAGGTCTGATCTAATGTGTTGGACTAGTGGTCAGGTCTGATCTAATGTGTTGGACTAGTGGTCAGGTCTAATCTAATGTGTTGGATTAGTGGATGAGTCAGGTCTGATCTAATGTGCTGGACTAGTGGTCAGGTCTGATCTAATGTGTTGGACTAGTGGTCAGGTCTGACCTAATGTGTTGGACTAGTGGATGAGTCAGGTCTGATCTAATGTGTTGAACTAGTGGTCAGGTCTGATCTAATGTGTTGGACTAGTGGTCAGGTCTGATCTAATGTGTTGGACTAGTGGTCAGGTCTGATCTAATGTGCTGGACTAGTGGTCAGGTCTGATCTAATGTGTTGGACTAGTGGTCAGGTCTGACCTAATGTGTTGGACTAGTGGATGAGTCAGGTCTGATCTAATGTGTTGGACTAGTGGTCAGGTCTGATCTAATGTGTTGGACTAGTGGTCAGGTCTGATCTAATGTGTTGGACTAGTGGTCAGGTCTGATCTAATGTGTTGGACTAGTGGTCAGGTCTGATCTAATGTGTTGGACTAGTGGTCAGGTCTAATCTAATGTGTTGGATTAGTGGATGAGTCAGGTCTGATCTAATGTGCTGGACTAGTGGTCAGGTCTGATCTAATGTGTTGGACTAGTGGTCAGGTCTGACCTAATGTGTTGGACTAGTGGATGAGTCAGGTCTGATCTAATGTGTTGGACTAGTGGTCAGGTCTGATCTAATGTGTTGGACTAGTGGTCAGGTCTGATCTAATGTGTTGGACTAGTGGTCAGGTCTGATCTAATGTGCTGGACTAGTGGTCAGGTCTGATCTAATGTGTTGGACTAGTGGTCAGGTCTGACCTAATGTGTTGGACTAGTGGATGAGTCAGGTCTGATCTAATGTGTTGGACTAGTGGTCAGGTCTGATCTAATGTGTTGGACTAGTGGTCAGGTCTGATCTAATGTGTTGGACTAGTGGTCAGGTCTGATCTAATGTGTTGGACTAGTGGTCAGGTCTGATCTAATGTGTCGGACTAGTGGTCAGGTCTGATCTAATGTGTTGGACTAGTGGTCAGGTCTGATCTAATGTGTTGGACTAGTGGTCAGGTCTGATCTAATGTGCTGGACTAGTGGTCAGGTCTGATCTAATGTGCTGGACTAGTGGTCAGGTCTGATCTAATGTGTTGGACTAGTGGTCAGGTCTGATCTAATGTGCTGGACTAGTGGTCAGGTCTGATCTAATGTGCTGGACTAGTGGGCAGGTCTGATCTAATGTGCTGGACTAGTGGTCAGGTCTGATCTAATGTGTTGGACTAGTGGTCAGGTCTGATCTAATGTGCTGGACTAGTGGTCAGGTCTGATCTAATGTGCTGGACTAGTGGTCAGGTCTGATCTAATGTGTTGGACTAGTGGTCAGGTCTGATCTAATGTGCTGGACTAGTGGTCAGGTCTGATCTAATGTGCTGGACTAGTGGGCAGGTCTGATCTAATGTGCTGGACTAGTGTTCAGGTCTGATCTAATGTGTTGGACTAGTGGTCAGGTCTGATCTAATGTGTTGGACTAGTGGTCAGGTCTGATCTAATGTGCTGGACTAGTGGTCAGGTCTGATCTAATGTGCTGGACTAGTGGTCAGGTCTGATCTAATGTGCTGGACTAGTGGTCAGGTCTGATCTAATGTGCTGGACTAGTGGTCAGGTCTGATCTAATGTGTTATATATTATATTATATGGCACCTGTATGTTTTGTTATGACCTCATGGCCTCGAAATATAGATATTAGATATCAGTACAGCACTGATCAGGACAGGGTCTAGTTGTTATTATAGGACAGGGTCTAGCTGTTATTATAGGACAGTGTATAGCTGGTATTATAGGACAGGGTCTAGTTGTTATTATTGGACAGGGTCTAGGTGTTGTTATAGGACAGGGTCTAGTTGTTATTATAGGACAGGGTCTAGCTGGTATTATAGGACAGGGTCTAGCTGGTATTATAGGTCTGGGTCTAGCTGGTATTATAGGACAGGGTCTAGCTGGTATTATAGGACAGGGTCTAGCTGGTATTATAGGTCTGGTTCTAGCTGGTATTATAGGACAGTGTCTAGCTGTTATTATAGGACAGTTTCTAGCTGGTATTATAGGACACTGTCTAGCTGTTATTATAGGACAGTTTCTAGCTGGTATTATAGGACAGGGTCTAGTTGTTATTATAGGACAGGGTCTAGCTGTTATTATACGAGACTCATACATATACTAACCCTAAGGAGTCCATCTAATTAGACCCATACACACAGTGGCTTCAGAACGTTTTCATACCCCTTAGCTTATTCCACATATTGTTGTGTTACAACCTGAATTCAAATTTGATTCATTATATTTAGTTTTTCAACAGGACAATGACCCAACACAACTCCAGGCTGTGTATGGTCTATTTGACCAAGAAGGAGAGTGATGTAGTGCTGCATTAGATGACCTGGCCTCCACAATCACCCGACCTCAACCCAATTGTCACGCCCTGGTCGAAATATTTTGTGTTTATCTTCATGTATTGGGTCAGGCCAGGGTGTGGCATGGGGTTTTTGTATTGTGGTGTGTTTTGTCTTGGGGTTTTGGTGTTGGTATTGGGATTGTAGCTTAGTGGGGTATCTAGCAAAGTCTATGGCTGTCTGGAGTGGTTCTCAATCAGAGGCAGGTGTTTATTGTTGTCTCTGATTGGGAACCATATTTAGGCAGCCATATTCTTTGAGTTTGTCGTGGGTGATTGTCCTTAGTGTCTTTGGTCCTGTCTCTGTGTTAGTTTACGCAAGTATCGGCTGTTTCGGTTTTCCTTACGTTATTTGTTTTATAGTGTTTGTATTTAGATTCGTGTTACGTTTGTTGAATAAACATGGATCGCAATCTACATGCTGCATTTTGGTCCGACTCTCCTTCACACCTAGAAAACCGTTACACCAATTGAGATGGTTTGGGATGAGATGGACTGCAGAGTGAAGGAAAAGCAGCCAACAAGTGTTTGACGTCAGGGAGCGTCCTTGTATCTTCCTGTGTTTGTTTGTGTCAAGGTCTATTTATAGAAAGAGGAATGGTTTGGCAGAATTCCTGTTATTGGTTATTCAGCAGAATGTACCAAGATCACTGTGTTGTAAATAGAAAATAGAAAATAAGTTACTTTTGAACATCCATATTGTAATATAAAGTCTTGGAAAGCTACAGTACATGGCTTAATACTTCTTAAGGTATAGGAGGCAGCATTTTCACTTTTGGATAAATAGTTTGCCCAATTTCAACTTCCTGCTACTCATGCCAAGAATATAAGATATGCATATTATTAGTAGATTTGGATAGAAAACACTTGAAGTTTCTAAAACTATTTGAATCATGTCTGTGAGTATAACAACTTAAGTAGCAGGCAAAACCCAGAATACTAACCATTCAGAATTTTTTTGTTGTTGAGGTCTCTGTCTGTTAAGTGAATTGTCATTGGGAAACAATATTTCTTAGGCACTTATTTGCAGTTCCTACCGCTTCCACTGGATGTCACCAGTCTTTGGAATTTGGTTGAGGTTATTCCTTTGTGCAATGAAGAAGTACGGCCATCTTGGAAAAAGGTAACGCTGTTGAGAGTGCAGACTTGAAAAGTAGTTTCCTCGCGTCCTCTATTGAAAACCCGTCTTCAATTTGATCGATTATTAACGTTTAAAATGACCTAAAGTTGTATTACAAAAGTAGTTTGAAATGTTTTGGCAAAGTTTACAGGCAACTTTGAGATATTTTGTAGTGACGTTGCGCAATTTGGAAGCTGTTTTTTTCAGGATCAAACGCGCCAAATAAATGGACATTTTGGATATATATCGACGGAATTAATCGAACAAAAGGACCATTTGTGATGTTTATGGGACATATTGGAGTGCCAACAAAAGAAGCTCGTCAAAGGTAAGGCATGTTTTATTTTATTTCGGGGTTTTGAGTAGCGCCTGTAGGGTTGAAACATGCTACCCTCTTTGTTTACTGCTGGTGCTATCATCAGATAATAGCTTCTTACGCTTTCGCCGAAAAGCCTTTTTAAAATCTGATGTGTTGGCTGGATTCACAACGAGTCTAGCTTTAAGTGGGACGCAAGCGTCCCCTATACCATAAGTTAAGATCCTTGTTACTTAAGAGTGAAATTATATTATCGTTTTTTATCTTTAGTGATTGGTATTTTAACCCTAACCCTTCAAGACTGTTGGAAAAGTATTCCAGGTGAAGATGGTTGAGAGAATGCCAAGAGTTTGCAAAGCTGTCATCAAGGCAAAGGGTGGCTACTTTGAAGAACCTCAAATATAAAATATATTTTGATTTGTTCAACACTATTTTGGTTACTATATGATTCCATATGTGTTCTTTCAGTTTTGATGTCTTCACTATTATTCAACAATGTAGAAAATAGTACAAATATTTAAAATAATGAAAAACCCTTGAATGAGTAGGTGTCCTAACAGTTGACTGGTACTGTATGCAAATCGTAATCGTAATTAAATTTTCAATAAATGACCAAACATTTCTAAAAACATATTTTCACTTTGTCATTATGCAGTATTGTGTGTCAATGGGTAGATTAGGGTTAAGGTTAACCTAACCTTGACCCTGACCCTAACCCTTTGTCATTATGCAGTATTGTGTGTCAATGGGTAGATTAGGGTTAAGGTTAACCTAACCTTGACCCTGGCCCTAACCCTTTGTCATTATGCAGTATTGTGTGTCAATGGGTAGATTAGGGTTAAGGTTAACCTAACCTTGACCCTGACCCTAACCCTTTGTCATTATGCAGTATTGTGTGTCAATGGGTAGATTAGGGTTAAGGTTAACCTAACCTTGACCCTGGCCCTAACCCTTTGTCATAATGGAGTATTGTGTGTAGATGGGTAGATTAGAATTCTGGCAGTAAAATACCAAAATGTGGAATTAGTGAAAGTGGTATGAATTCTTTCTGAAGCCAATGTATACTAATCCTGACCCTGACCCAAACCCTAACCCACCTAACCCTGACCCTAACCCTAACCCACCTAACCCTGAACCTAACCCTAACCCACCTAACTGTAACCCTGACCCTAACCGTAACCCTGACCCTAACCCTTACCCTAACCCTAACCCACCTGACCCAAACCCTAACCCACCTAACCCTGACCCTAACCCTAACCGAACTAACCCTGCTGACCCTAACCCTAACCCACCTAACCCTGACCCTAAACCTAACCCTGACCCTAACCCACCTAACCCTGACCCCAACCCTAACCCAACTAACCCTAACCCTAACCCACCTAACCTGACCCTACCCTTAACCCTGACCCTAACCCCTGACCCTATCCCCTGACCCTAACCCCTGACCCTAACCCCTGACCCTAACCCCTGACCCTAACCCCTAACCCTAACCCCTGACCCTAACCCTAACTCCTGACCCCTGACCCTAACCCCTAACCCTGACCCTAACCCCTGACCCTAACCCCTAACCCTAACCCCTGACCCTAACCCTAACTCCTGACCCTAACCCTAACTCCTAACCCCTGCCCCTAACCCCTGACCCTAACCCTAACCCCTGACCCTAATCCTGACCCTAATCCTGACCCTAACCCTGACCCCTGACCCTAATCCTGACCAATTCAGTGTTATTTTGATTCTTCAAACAGTAATAACATGTCTATAGTTTAGATATACTACTACTAACCCTAACCCCTAACCCCTGACCCTAACCCCTGACCCTAACTCCTAACCCTAACCCATTCAGTGTTATTTTTTATTCTTCAAACAGTAATAACATGTCTATAGTTTAGATATACTACTACTAACCCTAACCCCTGACCCTAACCCCTGACCCTAACTCCTAACCCTAACTCCTAACCCATTCAGTGTTATTTTTTATTCTTCAAACAGTAATAACATGTCTATAGTTTAGATATACTACTACTAACCCCTAACCCCTAACCCCTGACCCTGACCCTAACTCCTAACCCTAACCCATTCAGTGTTATTTTTTATTCTTCAAACAGTAATAACATGTCTATAGTTTAGATATACTACTACTAACCCTAACCCCTAACCCCTGACCCTAACCCCTGACCCTAACTCCTAACCCTAACCCATTCAGTGTTATTTTTTATTCTTCAAACAGTAATAACATGTCTATAGTTTAGATATACTACTACTAACCCTAACCCCTAACCCCTGACCCCTGACCCTAACTCCTAACCCTAACCCATTCAGTGTTATTTTTTATTCTTCAAACAGTAATAACATGTCTATAGTTTAGATATACTACTTACATTTATCTTCCTGTTTTACTGTGATCTTAGTGATTTAATGTTTCTACCTCACTAACGTTTGAGTAGCATATTGACCTTACTGTACCTGTCCAAACTTCCTGTTAGCCCACATTACTGTAAATTACAGCAAGCATGTCTTCATATTATCACTGTAAACAGCAAATGTATCTGGAACCTTCTGGAATCTCTGAATATAGTGGATTAAATAATGCTGGTCATGATGATTAAACAGCACATTAATCTGGAACCTTCTGGAATCTCTGAATATAGTGGATTAAATAATGCTGGTCATGATGATTAAACATCCCATTAATCTGGAACCTTCTGGAATCTCTGAATATAGTGGATTAAATAATGCTGGTCATGATGATTAAACAGCACATTAATCTGGAACCTTCTGGAATCTCTGAATATAGTGGATTAAATAATGCTGGTCATGATGATTAAACATCCCATTAATCTGGAACCTTCTGGAATCTCTGAGTATAGTGGATTAAATTATGCTGGTCATGATGATTAGAATTCCACTGAGGAGCGAACTGCCTGATTACTGATGGATGTGCAGCCTGTCAGCTCAACTCAAAGTGACGAAATACATATTTAAATGTTGTTGTTTGATCCTAACTTCTGTCAAACCGGCCTTGCTTTCTCACTTGTCTGAAACATCTTCATTGCTTTCAATGTTTTTATGAGCAGCGGACTCACTGTTGTCTTGGTTTTGCCGACACTGCATCAATATTCAGCCAAGGGGACAATACACCGTTTCAATTAGAAGGAAATACATTTCTCTGTTTCACAAAGCCTTAAAAAAAGAAATATCCAAAAGATACATTACGACGGCATTTCAATGTTCTTTGTCACTGAAAACGATGTGGAATATGTCACTTGGTAAAATGGGAGCTGACAGGGAGCTGCATGAAATATGTATTCACTGTGAAGTTTCAGTTCTTTCTGCAGTTGTTTTCTCCCTCTTCATGTCCTTTTGAGGGAAAGGCAGTAGAGTTGGTTAATGGAAGCCCGTTTGAAAGCAGGGGGCATTGAAGACCTGTTAGTATGTCTTCATTTGTTCTGCTGTCTATTGACACATGACTATTAAATATATCCATTCAATTGGCCTCGTATATAAATTCATACGTCCTCAGTGCCTATTCATATACAGACAATACCACTACTATTCATATACAGACAATACCACTACTATTCATATACAGACAATACCACTACTATTCATATACAGACAATACCACTACTATTCATATACAGACAATACCACTACTATTCATATACAGACAATACCACTACTATTCATATACAGACAATACCACTACTATTCATATACAGACAATACCACTACTATTCATATACAGACAATACCACTACTATTCATATACAGACAATACCACTACTACTCATATACAGACAATACCACTACTACTCATATACAGACAATACCACTACTACTCATATACAGACAATACCACTACTATACAGACAATACCACTACTACTCATATACAGACAATACCACTACTATTCATATACAGACAATACCACTACTATACAGACAATACCACTACTATTCATATACAGACAATACCACTACTATACAGACAATACTACTACTATTCATATACAGACAATACCACTACTACTCATATACAGACAATACCACTACTATACAGACAATACTACTACTATTCATATACAGACAATACCACTACTACTCATATACAGACAATACCACTACTATACAGACAATACCACTACTATACAGACAATACCACTACTATACAGACAATACCACTACTATTCATATACAGACAATACCACTACTATTCATATACAGACAATACCACTACTATTCATATACAGACAATACCACTACTATTCATATACAGACAATACCACTACTATTCATATACAGACAATACCACTACTATTCATATACAGACAATACCACTACTATTCATATACAGACAATACCACTACTATTCATATACAGACAATACCACTACTACTCATATACAGACAATACCACTACTATTCATATACAGACAATACCACTACTATTCATATACAGACAATACCACTACTATACAGACAATACCACTACTATTCATATACAGACAATACCACTACTACTCATATACAGACAATACCACTACTATACAGACAATACTACTACTATTCATATACAGACAATACCACTACTATTCATATACAGACAATACCACTACTATACAGACAATACCACTACTATTCATATACAGACAATACCACTACTATTCATATACAGACAATACCACTACTACTCATATACAGACAATACCACTACTATACAGACAATACCACTACTATTCATATACAGACAATACCACTACTATTCATATACAGACAATACCACTACTATTCATATACAGACAATACCACTACTATTCATATACAGACAATACCACTACTATACAGACAATACCACTACTATTCATGTACAGACAATACCACTACTATACAGACAATACCACTATTGGCATGAAGGTCGAGGGTTTGGGGCATGAAGGTCGAGGGTTTGGGGCATGAAGGTCGAGGGTTTGGGGCATGAAGGTCGAGGGTTCGGGGCATGAAGGTCGAGGGTTCGGGGCATGACGGTTGAGGGTTCGGGGCATGAAGGTCGAGGGTTCGAGACCTCGTCCCTGTTTCATTACAATACTAACACACCGCTAAAATTCAGATGTTGCTAGTATTAATACACCGCTACTTTTGATATACTACTACTATTAATATACTACTACTATTAATATACTGCTACTATTGATATACTATTAATATACTGCTACTATTAATATACTGCTACTATTAATATACTATTAATATACTATTAATATACTATTAATATACTATTCATATACTATTCATATACTGCTACTATTCATATACTATTCATATACTGCTACTATTAATATACTGCTACTATTAATATACTGCTACTATTAATATACTGCTACTATTAATATACTATTCATATACTGCTACTATTAATATACTATTCATATACTGCTACTATTAATATACTGCTACTATTAATATACTGCTACTATTAATATACTGCTACTATTAATATACTACTACTATTAATATACTATTAATATACTACTACTATTAATATACTATTAATATACTATTAATATACTGCTACTATTAATATACTATTAATATACTGCTACTATTAATATACTGCTACTATTAATATACTGCTACTATTAATATACTGCTACTATTAATATACTGCTACTATTAATATACTATTGATATACTGCTACTATTAATATACTATTGATATACTGCTACTATTAATATACTACTACTATTAATATACTGCTACTATTAATATACTGCTACTATTGATATACTACTACTATTAATATACTATTAATATACTGCTACTATTAATATACTGCTACTATTCATATACTGTTACTATTGATATACTGCTACTATTAATATACTACTACTATTAATATACTGCTACTATTCATATACTGCTACTATTGATATACTACTACTACTATTAATATACTATTAATATACCGCTACTATTAATATACTGCTACTATTCATATACTGTTACTATTGATATACTGCTACTATTAATATACTGCTACTATTAATATACTGCTACTATTAATATACTGCTACTATTAATATACTATTACTATTAATATACTGCTACTATTAATATACTGCTACTATTGATATACTATTAATATACTGCTACTATTAATATACTATTAATATACTGCTACTATTAATATACTGCTACTATTAATATACTGCTACTATTGATATACTACTACTATTAATATACTATTAATATACTGCTACTATTAATATACTATTACTATTAATATACTGCTACTATTCATATACTATTAATATACTGCTACTATTAATATACTACTACTATTATATACTATTAATATACTACTACTATTAATATACTGCTACTATTGATATACTGTTAATATACTGCTACTATTAATATACTACTACTATTAATTTACTATTAATATACTGCTACTATTAATATACTACTACTATTAATATACTATTAATATACTGCTACTATTAATATACTACTACTATTAATATACTGCTACTATAAATATACTGCTACTATTAATATACTATTAATATACTGCTACTATTAATATACTATTAATATACTGCTACTATTAATATACTATTAATATACTGCTACTATTAATATACTACTACTATTAATATACTATTAATATACTATTAATATACTATTAATATACTGCTACTATTAATATACTGCTACTATTAATATACTATTAATATACTGCTACTATTATATACTGCTACTATTAATATACTACTACTATTAATATACTATTAATATACTATTAATATACTATTAATATACTGCTACTATTAATATACTGCTACTATTAATATACTACTACTATTAATATACTGCTACTATTAATATACTACTACTATTAATATACTATTAATATACTGCTACTATTAATATACTATTCATATACTGCTACTATTAATATACTATTAATATACTGCTACTATTAATATACTGCTACTATTAATATACTGCTACTATTAATATACTGCTACTATTGATATACTATTAATATACTGCTACTATTAATATACTGCTACTATTAATATACTGCTACTATTAATATACTATTAATATACTGCTACTATTAATATACTATTAATATACTGCTACTATTAATATACTATTAATATACTGCTACTATTAATATACTATTAATATACTGCTACTATTAATATACTGCTACTATTAATATACTATTAATATACTGCTACTATTAATATACTATTAATATACTGCTACTATTAATATACTATTAATATACTGCTACTATTAATATACTGCTACTATTAATATACTACTACTATTAATATACTGCTACTATTAATATACTATTAATATACTGCTACTATTAATATACTGCTACTATTAATATACTGCTACTATTAATATACTATTGATATACTGCTACTATTAATATACTACTACTATTAATATACTGCTACTATTAATATACTATTAATATACTGCTACTATTAATATACTATTAATATACTGCTACTATTAATATACTATTAATATACTGCTACTATTAATATACTATTAATATACTGCTACTATTGATATACTACTACTATTAATATACTATTAATATACTGCTACTATTAATATACTGCTACTATTAATATACTATTGATATACTGCTACTATTAATATACTACTACTATTAATATACTATTAATATACTGCTACTATTAATATACTATTGATATACTGCTACTATTAATATACTGCTACTATTAATATACTATTAATATACTGCTACTATTAATATACTATTAATATACTGCTACTATTAAAATACTGCTACTATTAATATACTGCTACTATTAATATACTATTAATATACTGCTACTATTAATATACTATTAATATACTGCTACTATTAATATACTGCTACTATTAATATACTATTACTATTGATATACTATTAATATACTGCTACTATTAATATACTGCTACTATTAATATACTGCTACTATTAATATACTGCTACTATTAATATACTATTAATATACTATTAATATACTGCTACTATTAATATACTATTAATATACTGCTACTATTAATATACTATTACTATTAATATACTGCTACTATTGATATACTGCTACTATTAATATACTATTAATATACTGCTACTATTAATATACTACTACTATTAATATACTATTAATATACTGCTACTATTAATATACTATTGATATACTGCTACTATTAATATACTGCTACTATTAATATACTATTAATATACTGCTACTATTAATATACTACTACTATTAATATACTATTACTATTGATATACTATTAATATACTGCTACTATTAATATACTGCTACTATTAATATACTGCTACTATTAATATACTATTAATATACTATTAATATACTGCTACTATTAATATACTATTACTATTAATATACTATTAATATACTATTAATATACTGCTACCAATAATATACTATTACTATTCATATACTACTACTATTAATATACTGCTACTATTAATATACTGCTACTATTAATATACTACTACTATTCATATACTGCTACTATTAATATACTGCTACTATTAATATACTATTAATATACTATTAATATACTATTAATATACTGCTACTATTAATATACTGCTACTATTAATATACTACTACTATTCATATACTGCTACTATTAATATACTGCTACTATTAATATACTGCTACTATTAATATACTATTAATATACTGCTACTATTAATATACTATTAATATACTACTACTATTAATATACTGCTACTATTAATATACTATTAATATACTATTAATATACTGCTACTATTAATATACTATTAATATACTGCTACTATTAATATACTATTAATATACTACTACTATTAATATACTGCTACTATTAATATACTATTAATATACTATTAATATACTGCTACTATTAATATACTATTAATATACTGCTACTATTAATATACTATTAATATACTACTACTATTAATATACTGCTACTATTAATATACTATTAATATACTATTAATATACTGCTACTATTAATATACTATTAATATACTGCTACTATTAATATACTATTAATATACTATTAATATACTGCTACTATTAATATACTATTAATATACTGCTACTATTAATATACTGCTACTATTAATATACTGCTACTATTAATATACTATTAATATACTGCTACTATTAATATACTATTAATATACTACTACTATTAATATACTGCTACTATTAATATACTATTAATATACTGCTACTATTAATATACTGCTACTATTAATATACTGCTACTATTATATACTATTATATACTGCTACTATTAATATACTATTAATATACTGCTACTATTAATATACTGCTACTATTAATATACTGCTACTATTAATATACTATTAATATACTATTAATATACTGCTACTATTAATATACTGCTACTATTAATATACTGCTACTATTAATATACTACTACTATTAATATACTATTAATATACTACTACTATTCATATACTGTTACTGTCTATCAGACCATGTTGAACACAGATGGTAGAAGAGCAGACATTCTGTCTACCAGACCATGTTGAACACAGATGGTAGAAGAGCAGACATTCTGTCTACCAGACCATGTTGTATACAGATGGTAGAAGAGCAGACATTCTGTCTACCAGACCATGTTGTATACAGATGGCAAGAAGAGCAGACATTCTGTCTACCAGCCCATGTTGAATACAGATGGTAGAAGACCAGACATTCTGTCTATCAGACCATGTTGAATACAAATCAAATCAAATCAAATTTTATTTGTCACATACACATGGTTAGCAGATGTTAATGCGAGTGTAGCGAAATGCTTGTGCTTCTAGTTCCGACAATGCAGTAATAACCAACAAGTAATCTAGCTAACAATTCCAAAACTACTACCTTATAGACACAAGTGTAAGGGGATAACGAATGTGTACATAAAGATATATGAATGAGTGATGGTACAGAGCGACATAGGCAAGAAACAGTAGATGGTATCGAGTACAGTATATACATATGAGATGAGTATGTAAACAAAGTGGCATAGTTAAAGTGGCTAGTGATACATGTATTACATAAAGATGCAGTAGATGATATAGAGTACAGTATATACATATACATATGAGATGAATAATGTAGGGTATGTAAACATTATATTAGATAGCATTGTTTAAAGTGGCTAGTGATATATTTTACATAATTTCCCATCAATTCCCATTATTAAAGTGGCTGGAGTTGAGTCAGTGTGTTGGCAGCAGCCACTCAATGTTAGTGGTGGCTATTTAACAGTCTGATGGCCTTGAGATAGAAGCTGTTTTTCAGTCTCTCGGTCCCAGCTTTGATGCACCTGTACTGACCTCGCCTTCTGGATGATAGCGGGGTGAACAGGCAGTGGCTCGGGTGGTTGTTGTCCTTGATGATCTTTATGGCCTTCCTGTGACATCGGGTGGTGTAGGTGTCCTGGAGGGCAGGTAGTTTGCCCCCGGTGATGCGTTGTGCAGACCTCACTACCCTCTGGAGAGCCTTACGGTTGTGGGCGGAGCAGTTGCCGTACCAGGCGGTGATACAGCCCGACAGGATGCTCTCGATTGTGCATCTGTAGAAGTTTGTGAGTGCTTTTGGTGACAAGCCGAATTTCTTCAGCCTCCTGAGGTTGAAGAGGTGCTGCTGCGCCTTCTTCACGATGCTGTCTGTGTGGGTGGACCAATTCAGTTTGTCTGTGATGTGTACGCCGAGGAACTTAAAACTTACTACCCTCTCCACTACTGTTCCATCAATGTGGATAGTGGGGTGTTCCCTCTGCTGTTTCCTGAAGTCCACAATCATCTCCTTAGTTTTGTTGACATTGAGTGTGAGGTTATTTTCCTGACACCACACTCCGAGGGCCCTCACCTCCTCCCTGTAGGCCGTCTCGTCGTTGTTGGTAATCAAGCCCACCACTGTTGTGTCGTCCGCAAACTTGATGATTGAGTTGGAGCCGTGCGTGGCCACGCAGTCGTGGGTGAACAGGGAGTACAGGAGAGGGCTCAGAACGCACCCTTGTGGGGCCCCAGTGTTGAGGATCAGCGGGGTGGAAATGTTGTTGCCTACCCTCACCACCTGGGGGCGGCCCGTCAGGAAGTCCAGTACCCAGTTGCACAGGGCGGGGTCAAGACCCAGGGTCTCGAGCTTGATGACGAGCTTGGAGGGCACTATGGTGTTAAATGCCGAGCTGTAGTCGATGAACAGCATTCTCACATAGGTATTCCTCTTGTCCAGACGGGTTAGGGCAGTGTGCAGTGTGGTTGAGATTGCATCGTCTGTGGACTTATTTGGGCGGTAAGCAAATTGGAGTGGGTCTAGGGTGTCAGGTAGGGTAGAGGTGATATGGTCCTTGACTAGTCTAGGGTGTCAGGTAGGGTAGAGGTGATATGGTCCTTGACTAGATGGAAGTGAGTGCTACGGGGCGGTAGTCATTTAGCTCAGTTACCTTAGCTTTCTTGGGAACAGGAACAATGGTGGCCCTCTTGAAGCATGTGAGAACAACAGACTGGGATAGGGATTGATTGAATATGTCCGTAAACACACCAGCCAGCTGGTCTGCGCATGCTCTGAGGGCGCGGCTGGGGATGCCGTCTGGGCCTGCAGCCTTGCGAGGGTTGACACGTTTAAATGTTCTCCTCACGTCGGCTGCAGTGAAGGAGAGTCCGCATGTTTTAGTTGCGGGCCGTGTCAGTGGCACTGTATTGTCCTCAAAGCGGGCAAAAAAGTTATTTAGTCTGCCTGGGAGCAAGACATCCTGGTCCGTGACTGGGCTGGTTTTCTTTTTGTAATCCGTGATTGACTGTAGACCCTGCCACATACCTCTTGTGTCTGAGCCGTTGAATTGAGATTCTACTTTGTCTCTATACTGACGCTTAGCTTATTTGATTGCCTTGCGGAGGGAATAGTTACACTGTTTGTATTCGGTCATGTTTCCGGTCACCTTGCCCTGATTAAAAGCAGTGGTTCAGGCTTTCAGTTCCACGCGAATGCTGCCATCAATCCACAGTTTCTGGTTTGGGAATGTTTTAATCGTTGCTATGGGAATGACATCTTCAACGCACGTTCTAATGAACTCGCTCACCGAATCACCGTATTCGTCAATGTTGTTGTCTGACGCAATACGAAACATAGAATAGCAGTGATCCAAGGTTTTTCCAGCCCTGGTTGCGCAATCGATATGCTGATAAAATTTAGGGAGTCTTGTTTTCAGATTAGCCTTGTTAAAATCCCCAGCTACAATGAATGCAACCTCCGGATAAATGGATTCCAGTTTGCAAAGAGTCAAATAAAGTTCGTTCAGAGCCATCGATGTGTCTGCTTGGGGGGGAATATATACAGCTGTGATTATAATCGAAGAAAATTCTCTTGGTAGATAATGCGATCGACATTTGAATTCCAAATCAGGTGAACAGAAGGACTTGAGTACCTGTATGTTGTTATGATCACACCACGTCACCTTAACCATGAAGCATACGCCCCGGCCCCTCTTCTTACCAGAAAGATGTTTGTTTCTGTATGCGCGATGCGTGGAGAGACCAGCTGGCTGCACCGATTCCGATAGCGTCTCTCCAGTGAGCCATGTTTCCGTGAAGCAAAGAACGTTACAGTCTCTGATGTCCCTCTGGAATGCTACCCTTGCTCGAATTTCATGAGACTAGACATTGGCGAGAAGAATGCTAGGGAGTGGTGCGCGATGTGCCCGTCTCCGGAGTCTGACCAGAAGACCGCTTCGTTTTCCCCTTTTATGAAGTCGTTTTTTTGGGTCGCCGGCTGGGATCCATTCCATTGTCCTGGGTGAAAGGCAGAACACAGGATCCGCTTCGCGAAAGTCATATTCTTGGTCGTACTGATGGTGAGTTGACGCTGCTCTTATGTTCAGTAGTTCTTCTCGACTGTATGTAATGAAACCTAAGATGACCTGGGGTACCAATGTAAGAAATAACACGTGATGGGAGGGAAGAGCAGACATTGTGTCTATCAGACCATGTTGAATACAGATGGAAGCAGACATTCTGTCCATCAGACCATGTTGAATACAGATGGAAGAAGAGCAGACATTCTGTCTACCAGACCATGTTGAATACAGATGGTAGGAAGAGCAGACATTCTGTCTACCAGACCATGTTGAATACAGATGGTTGAAGAGCAGACATTCTGTCTATCAGACCATGTTGAATACAGATGGTAGGAGGAGCAGACATTCTGTCTACCAGACCATGTTGAATACAGATGGTTGAAGAGCAGACATTCTGTCTATCAGACCATGTTGAATACAGATGGTAGGAGGAGCAGACATTCTGTCTACCAGACCATGTTGAATACAGATGGTTGAAGAGCAGACATTCTGTCTATCAGACCATGTTGAATACAGATGGTAGGGAAGAGCAGACATTCTGTCTACCAGACCATGTTGAATACAGATGGTTGAAGAGCAGACATTCTGTCTATCAGACCATGTTGAATACAGATGGTAGAGGCCCAGTCAGTGCAGCTGAGAAGTGATGAAGGCCGTAGAGAATATAGGTTGAGATTCATTCCTGTTCTAAATGATTAACAGGATGATTTCTCCTCCTACAAATGACTGAGGTTGTCGGCAAGGTGTTGATACAGGCAGCACATTAAGCTCCGGACAGGGAAGCTAATTTGCCTGTGATCAATTAACACAGACAAGGTGTAGCAACTCTGTTTCTAGTTCAGCGGCCTTTTGTGCCTCCCCATGAGCACTAATCATGTCCTCCGTGGGCTTCAGAGGGCTGCAGACTGCAGCAGGACTGAGGGGATGGATTTAGCCTCCAGACTCTCCTCAGGCCATAGTCTGACAAGTCAAACCGTCCCAGGCAAACTAATCTAGCTCTGGGACACCAGCTCCACATGAAAGACAGCTACACATTACTATTGGTGGAAAAAGTGTCATTTTAAATTCACCTCCTGTCAACGGCTGACGGGTTGAGAATCACAAATTAGCTGCTCATTTCTCTTTGTCTCACAGCAGAAAATACTGTACTGTATATAATCACTAGAGATAATACTGTATATAATCACTACAGATAATACTGTACTGTATATAATCACTACAGATACTACTGTATATAATCACTACAGATAATACTGTATATAATCACTACAGATACTACTGTATATAATCACTACAGATAATACTGTACTGTATATAATCACTACAGATAATACTGTACTGTATATAATCACTACAGATACTACTGTATATAATCACTACAGATAATACTGTATATAATCACTACAGATACTACTGTATATAATCACTACAGATAATACTGTACTGTATATAATCACTACAGATAATACTGTACTGTATATAATCACTACAGATACTACTGTATATAATCACTACAGATAATACTGTATATAATCACTACAGATAATACTGTACTGTATATAATCACTACAGATAATACTGTATATAATCACTACAGATAATACTGTACTGTATATAATCACTACAGATAATACTGTATATAATCACTACAGATAATACTGTACTGTATATATATATATAATCACTACAGATAATACTATACTGTATATAATCACTACAGATACTACTGTATATAATCACTACAGATACTACTGTATATAATCACTACAGATAATACTGTATATAATCACTACAGATACTACTGTATATATATATAATCACTACAGATACTACTGTACTGTATATAATCACTATAGATACTACTGTATATAATCACTACAGATAATACTGTACTGTATATAATCACTATAGATACTACTGTATATAATCACTACAGATAATACTGTATATAATCACTACCGGTAATACTGTATATAATCACTACAGATAATACTGTATATAATCACTACAGATAATACTGTACTGTATATATATATATAATCACTACAGATACTACTGTATATAATCACTACAGATAATACTGTATATAATCACTACAGATAACACTGTACTGTATATAATCACTACAGATAATACTGTACTGTATATAATCACTACAGATAATACTGTATATAATCACTACAGATAATACTGTACTGTATATAATCACTAGAGATAATACTGTATATAATCACTACAGATAACACTGTACTGTATATAATCACTACAGATAATACTGTACTGTATATAATCACTACAGATAATACTGTATATATATATATATAATCACTACAGATAATACTGTACTGTATATAATCACTACAGATAATACTGTACTGTATATAATCACTACAGATACTACTGTATATAATCACTACAGATAATACTGTACTGTATATAATCACTACAGATAACACTGTATATAATCACTACAGATAATACTATACTGTATATAATCACTATAGATACTACTGTATATAATCACTACAGATAACACTGTACTGTATATAATCACTACAGATAATACTGTATATATATACAATCACTACAGATAATACTGTATATAATCACTACAGATAATACTGTACTGTATATAATCACTACAGATAATACTGTATATTATAACTACAGATAATACTGTTTCTAATCACTACAGATACTACTATACTGTATATAATCACTATAGATACTACTGTATATAATCACTACAGATACTACTGTATATAATCACTACAGATAATACTGTACTGTATATAATCACTACAGATAATACTGTATATAATCACTACCGGTAATACTGTATATTATAACTACAGATAATACTGTATATAATCACTACAGATACTACTATACTGTATATAATCACTATAGATACTACTGTATATAATCACTACAGATACTACTGTATATAATCACTACCGGTAATACTGTACTGTATAAATATTATAACTACAGATAATACTGTATATAATCACTACAGATACTACTGTATATAATCACTACAGATAATACTGTATATAATCACTACAGATAATACTGTATATAATCACTACAGATAATACTATACTGTATATAATCACTACAGATACTACTGTATATAATCACTACAGATACTACTGTATATAATCACTACAGATAATACTATACTGTATATAATCACTATAGATAATACTGTATATAATCACTACCGGTAATACTGTATATAATCACTACAGATAATACTGTACTGTATATAATCACTAAAGATAATACTGTATATAATTACTACAGATAACAATGTATATAATCACTACAGATAATACTATACTGTATATAATCACTATAGATACTACTGTATATAATCACTATAGATAATACTGTATATAATCACTACAGATAATACTGTATATAATCACTACAGATAATACTGTATATAATCACTACAGATACTACTGTATATAATCACTATAGATACTACTGTATATAATCACTACAGATAATACTATACTGTATATAATCACTACAGATAATACTATACTGTATATAATCACTATAGATAATACTGTATATAATCACTACTGTACTGTATATAATCACTACAGATACTACTGTATATAATCACTACAGATACTACTGTATATAATCACTACAGATACTACTGTATATAATCACTACAGATACTACTGTATATAATCACTACAGATAATACTGTATATAATCACTACAGATAATACTGTATATAATCACTATAGATACTACTGTATATAATCACTACAGATAATACTATACTGTATATAATCACTACAGATACTACTGTATATAATCACTACAGATAATACTATACTGTATATAATCACTACAGATAATACTATACTGTATATAATCACTACAGATACTACTGTATATAATCACTGCAGATACTACTGTATATAATCACTACAGATAATACTGTATATATATTATAACTACAGATACTACTGTACTGTGTAGAGCATTTGTATTCTTTATTTATTCAGGGAAAACCTGCTGGGACCAGGGTCTCATTCACAAGGCTGCCCTGATCACAGCAACACAACAATCAATACAATATCAAACAAAACAGCAATAAATTCAATGTCAAATAACATATCAAACGACAACGGCTAGAGCATTGGGTCAGTAACCGAAAGGTCGCTGGTTCCAAAACCCAAGCAAACAACATGAAAAATCGGCAGATGTGCCCTTGAGCAAGGCACATATCCCTATTTTGATCCAGGGCTCTGATCCACTCTGGTTGACCCTGATCCAGGGGCTCTGTTCCACTCTGGTTGACCCTGATCCAGGGCTCTGTTCCACTCTGGTTGACCCTGATCCAGGGGCTCTGTTCCACTCTGGTTGACCCTGATCCAGGGCTCTGTTCTACTCTGGTTGACCCTGATCCAGGGCTCTGTTCTACTCTGGTTGACCCTGATCCAGGGCTCTGTTCTACTCTGGTTGACCCTGATCCAGGGCTCTGTTCCATTATGGTTGACCCTGATCCAGGGCTCTGTTCTACTCTGGTTGACCCTGATCCAGGGCTCTGTTCCATTATGGTTGACCCTGATCCAGGGCTCTGTTCAGCTCTGGTTGACTCTGATCCAGGGCTCTGTTCTACTTTGGTTGACCCTGATCCAGGGGCTCTGTTCTACTCTGGTTGACCCTGATCCAGGGCTCTGTTCTGCTCTGGTTGACCATGATCCAGGGCTCCGTTCTACTCTGGCTGACCCTGATCCAGGGCTCTGTTCTACTCTGGTTGACCCTGATCCAGGGCTTTGTTCCACTATGGTTGACCCTGATCCAGGGCGGCTCTGTTCTACTCTGGTTGACGCTGATCCAGGGGCTCTGTTCTACTCTGGTTGACGCTGACCCAGGCCTCTGTTCTACTCTGGCTGACCCTGATCCAGGGCTCTGTTCTACTCTGGTTGACCCTGATCCAGGGCTCTGTTCCATTATGGTTGACCCTGATCCAGGGGCTCTGTTCCACTCTGGTTGCCCTGATCCAGGGCTCTGTTCTACTCTGGTTGACCCTGATCCAGGGCTCTGTTCTACTCTGGTTGACCCTGATCCAGGCCTCTGTTCTACTCTGGTTGACCCTGATCCAGGGCTCTGTTCCATTATGGTTGACCCTGATTCAGGGCTCTGTTCTACTCTGGTTGACCCTGATCCAGGGCTCTGTTCTACTCTGGTTGACCCTGATCCAGGGCTCTGTTCTACTCTGGTTGACCCTGATCCAGGGCTCTGTTCTACTCTGGTTGACCCTGATCCAGGGCTCTGTTCTGCTCTGGTTGACCCTGATCCAGGGCTCTGTAAAACAACATATTTCACTGCATCTAACTGGTGTATCTGACAATAAAACATGTGATTATTATTGTATGGTTTTCCAACTACAGCGTCAGTATGTTGTGAAATGAACATTCCCCAGTTAATAGTGCAGCAGTCTGGATAACTTCTCATACATCTGTTTCTCTCCGCTGTTTGAGACACGAGGATTAGAGTAATGTTGGCTTCAGTCTTGTACCTTGGCACTTGAACTGTTACCCAACAGGGTCATACTAAATATGACATATATAATCAGTTATAATGGACATGATACCGAGGTTTACATCGGTTCTGTCAGCTTACTGTCAGTATCTAAGTGTGGACATTAACCTGGTTTCAGACTGATGCACCTAATAATTCATGCTAAATGTTGTTGATTTTCAGTGCAGGTTACAGAGATCATATGATGTAATTTACTGTATAGAACTGGCTCAACTACCTGGATGCATCTTTATCCCTTTAAACCACTCTGGGTCTAAAGTTTCTATCCTGGCTCTGAGAGAGGAACTGCACGGGGTTGTCTTGCTGTTCTGGCTCTGAGAGGAGCTGGCTCTGAGAGGAGCTGGCTCTGAGAGGAGCTGGCTCTGAGAGGAGCTGGCTCTGAGAGGAGCTGGCTCTGAGAGGAGCTGGCTCTGAGAGGAGCTGGCTCTGAGAGGAGCTGGGTCTGAGAGGAGCTGGCTCTGAGAGGAGCTGTGTCTGAGAGGAGCTGGGACTGAGAGGAGCTGGGTCTGAGAGGAGCTGGGTCTGAGAGGAGCTGGGACTGAGAGGAGCTGGGTCTGAGAGGAGCTGGGTCTGAGAGGAGCTGGGTCTGAGAGGAGCTGGGTCTGAGAGGAGCTGGGTCTGAGAGGAGCTGGGTCTGGTCTAAGTTGTCTTTCTGTGGATCCTCCATATGGTGTCTCTTGGAGAGAGACATGGGAGGAGCTGTGTCTGGGAGGAGCTGTGTCTGGTCTAAGTTGTCTTTCTGTGGATCCTCCATATGGTGTCTCTTGGAGAGAGACATGGGAGGAGCTGTGTCTGGGAGGAGCTGTGTCTGGTCTAAGTTGTCTTTCTGTGGATCCTCCATATGGTGTCTCTAGGAGAGAGACATGGGAGGAGCTGGGTCTGGGAGGAGCTGTGTCTGGGAGGAGCTGTGTCTGAGAGGAGCTGTGTCTGGTCTAAGTTGTCTTTCTGTGGATCCTCCATATGGTGTCTCTTGGAGAGAGACATGGGAGGAGCTGGGTCTGGGAGGAGCTGTGTCTGGGAGGAGCTGTGTCTGAGAGGAGCTGTGTCTGGTCTAAGTTGTCTTTCTGTGGATCCTCCATATGGTGTCTCTTGGAGAGAGACATGGGAGGAGCTGTGTCTGGGAGGAGCTGGGTCTGAGAGGAGCTGTGTCTGGTCTAAGTTGTCTTTCTGTGGATCCTCCATATGGTGTCTCTAGGAGAGAGACATGGGAGGAGCTGGGTCTGAGAGGAGCTGGGTCTGGTCTAAGTTGTCTTTCTGTGGATCCTCCATATGGTGTCTCTAGGAGAGAGACATGGGAGGAGCTGTGTCTGGGAGGAGCTGTGTCTGGTCTAAGTTGTCTTTCTGTGGATCCTCCATATGGTGTCTCTAGGAGAGAGACATGGGAGGAGCTGTGTCTGGGAGGAGCTGTGTCTGGTCTAAGTTGTCTTTCTGTGGATCCTCCATATGGTGTCTCTTGGAGAGAGACATGGGAGGAGCTGGGTCTGGGAGGAGCTGTGTCTGGGAGGAGCTGTGTCTGGGAGGAGCTGGGTCTGGTCTAAGTTGTCTTTCTGTGGATCCTCCATATGGTGTCTCTTGGAGAGAGACATGGGAGGAGCTGGGTCTGGTCTAAGTTGTCTTTCTGTGGATCCTCCATATGGTGTCTCTTGGAGAGAGACATGGGAGGAGCTGTGTCTGGGAGGAGCTGTGTCTGGTCTAAGTTGTCTTTCTGTGGATCCTCCATATGGTGTCTCTAGGAGAGAGACATGGGAGGAGCTGTGTCTGGTCTAAGTTGTCTTTCTGTGGATCCTCCATATGGTGTCTCTTGGAGAGAGACATGGGAGGAGCTGGGTCTGGGAGGAGCTGGGTCTGGTCTAAGTTGTCTTTCTGTGGATCCTCCATATGGTGTCTCTTGGAGAGAGACATGGGAGGAGCTGGGTCTGGTCTAAGTTGTCTTTCTGTGGATCCTCCATATGGTGTCTCTAGGAGAGAGACATGGGAGGAGCTGTGTCTGGGAGGAGCTGTGTCTGGTCTAAGTTGTCTTTCTGTGGATCCTCCATATGGTGTCTCTAGGAGAGAGACATGGGAGGAGCTGTGTCTGGTCTAAGTTGTCTTTCTGTGGATCCTCCATATGGTGTCTCTTGGAGAGAGACATGGGAGGAGCTGTGTCTGGGAGGAGCTGGGTCTGGTCTAAGTTGTCTTTCTGTGGATCCTCCATATGGTGTCTCTAGGAGAGAGACATGGGAGGAGCTGGGTCTGGTCTAAGTTGTCTTTCTGTGGATCCTCCATATGGTGTCTCTAGGAGAGAGACATGGGAGGAGCTGGGTCTGGTCTAAGTTGTCTTTCTGTGGATCCTCCATATGGTGTCTCTAGGAGAGAGACATGGGAGGAGCTGTGTCTGGGAGGAGCTGTGTCTGGTCTAAGTTGTCTTTCTGTGGATCCTCCATATGGTGTCTCTAGGAGAGAGACATGGGCTCTGTTTTCTTTATGATAACTGTATGATGGATCTTTACATCATCATCCAGGCCGCATGGATCACTGTCAGCACAAATCACCCAGCTATTAGTAGACACGTTGACCACGTTTCAAAACAATCTGAGGGAGGTCAGGTAAGGTTCAGAGTGTTTCATTCAGCACAGCCAAACCCGGACCGTGACGTCAGGGTTGAAGTGTTGATGTGACTCCTGTGTACTACTCTGTGTGTGTTGTGAGAGAATGGACATCTGATCCTGTACCACGCTAGGAAGACTTACAATACCATATCAGTACATGATGTGACTCCTGTGCACTACTCTGTGTGTGTTGTGAGAGAATGGACATCTGATCCTGTACCACGCTAGGAAGACTTACAATACCATATCAGTACATGGACACACGTTCCTATGATGTCAAATGTGGCATTACTTTGGCTTTAATAACTGACTCGGATTTCTTCCGTTTCTCGTTGTTAACTTCAGGATAATTATATTATATGGCACCTGTATGATTTGATTTGACCTTATGGCCTCAAAATAGAGATATTACATATCAGGCTGTAGAGTACGGCCCCACCTCCAGAGACCTACACACCACATTAGATTGAATTACCAAATCAACAGCTTTATGTGCAGCCGTTCCACCCAGTAGGGCTTTAGCATGTTAGCTCCTAATCCTAACTTCAGGCCACCTCCTCATATGCTTCACAACCATTAAGATATGGAGAAACTCTCCACAGATGTCACCTCAAGATGGATGTTGCTGTTCTCGTGTGTGAGGAAAGGAATCTGAGCATGGCTGAAAGCTGATCATCTGTCCGGGAAAAGTCAGCTGTGAAAACATTCCTAATGCCAGATAGGGGCTTGTGTTCTGTCCACTCCTCCAAACCTGGCTGAGGTCCTGGCAGGGTTGGGCTGCAAGCACCTCAATGTGTTACTGAAGACCTGGGACCTGGCAGGGTTGGACTGCAAGCACCTCAATGTGTTAATGAAGACCTGGGACCTGGCAGGGTTGGACTGCAAGCACCTCAATGTGTTAATGAAGACCTGGGACCCGGCAGGGTTGGACTGAAAGCACCTCAATGTGTTAATGAAGACCAGGCAGGGTTGGACTACAAGCACCTCAATGTGTTACTGAAGACCTGGGACCTGGCAGGGTTCGGCTACAAGCACCTCAATGTGTTAATACTGTCTGTTGGTGGGGCCCGTGTCTGTGATGCATTAATACTGTCTGTTGGTGGGGCCCGTGTCTGTGATGCATTAATACTGTCTGTTGGTGGGGCCTGTGTCTGTGATGCATTAATACTGTCTGTTGGTGGGGCCCGTGTCTGTGATGCATTAATATTGTCTGTTGGTGGGGCCCGTGTCTGTGATGCATTATTACTGTCTGTTGGTGGGGCCCGTGTCTGTGATGCATTATTACTGTCTGTTGGTGGGGCCTGTGTCTGTGATGCATTAATACTGTCTGTTGGTGGGCCCGTGTCTGTGATGCATTATTACTGTCTGTTGGTGGGGCCCGCGTCTGTGATGCATTAATACTGTCTGTTGGTGGGGCCCGTGTCTGTGATGCATTATTACTGTCTGTTGGTGGGGCCCGTGTCTGTGATGCATTATTACTGTCTGTTGGTGGGGCCTGTGTCTGTGATGCATTAATACTGTCTGTTGGTGGGCCCGTGTCTGTGATGCATTATTACTGTCTGTTGGTGGGGCCCGTGTCTGTGATGCATTAATACTGTCTGTTGGTGGGGCCTGTGTCTGTAATGAATTAATACTGTCTGTTGGTGGGGCCTGTGTCTGTAATGCATTATTACTGTCTGTTGGTGGGGCCCGTGTCTGTAATGAATTATTACTGTCTGTTGGTGGGGCCCGTGTCTGTAATGAATTAATACTGTCTGTTGGTGGGGCCCGTGTCTGTAATGAATTAATACTGTCTGTTGGTGGGGCCCGTGTCTGTGATGCATTATTACTGTCTGTTGGTGGGGCCCGTGTCTGTGATGCATTAATACTGTCTGTTGGTGGGGCCCGTGTCTGTGATGCATTAATACTGTCTGTTGGTGGGGCCCGTGTCTGTGATGCATTAATACTGTCTGTTGGTGGGGCCCGTGTCTGTGATGCATTAATACTGTCTGTTGGTGGGGCCCGTGTCTGTGATGCATTAATACTGTCTGTTGGTGGGGCCCGTGTCTGTGATGCATTAATACTGTCTGTTGGTGGGGCCCGTGTATGTGATGCATTAATACTGTCTGTTGGTGGGCCCGTGTCTGTGATGCATTAATACTGTCTGTTGGTGGGGCCCGTGTCTGTGATGCATTAATACTGTCTGTTGGTGGGGCCCGTGTCTGTGATGCATTAATACTGTCTGTTGGTGGGCCCGTGTCTGTGATGCATTAATACTGTCTGTTGGTGGGGCCCGTGTCTGTAATGCATTAAATCAAATCAAATTTATTTATATAGCCCTTCGTACATCAGCTGATATCTCAAAGTGCTGTACAGAAACCCAGCCTAAAACCCCAAACAGCAAGCAATGCAGGTGGAGAAGCATTATTACTGTCTGTTGGTGGGGCCCGTGTCTGTGATGCATTAATACTGTCTGTTGGTGGGGCCCGTGTCTGTAATGAATTAATACTGTCTGTTGGTGGGGCCCGTGTCTGTAATGCATTATTACTGTCTGTTGGTGGGGCCCGTGTCTGTGATGCATTAATACTGTCTGTTGGTGGGGCCCGTGTCTGTGATGCATTAATACTGTCTGTTGGTGGGGCCCGTGTCTGTGATGCATTAATACTGTCTGTTGGTGGGGCCCGTGTCTGTGATGCATTAATACTGTCTGTTGGTGGGGCCCGTGTCTGTGATGCATTAATACTGTCTGTTGGTGGGGCCCGTGTCTGTGATGCATTAATACTGTCTGTTGGTGGGGCCCGTGTCTGTGATGCATTAATACTGTCTGTTGGTGGGGCCCGTGTCTGTGATGCATTAATACTGTCTGTTGGTGGGGCCCGTGTCTGTGATGCATTAATACTGTCTGTTGGTGGGGCCCGTGTATGTAATGCATTAATACTGTCTGTTGGTGGGGCCCGTGTCTGTGATGCATTAATACTGTCTGTTGGTGGGGCCCGTGTCTGTAATGCATTATTACTGTCTGTTGGTGGGGCCCGTGTCTGTTTCTATCTTGTTATGTGTGTATGTTTCCAGTACTCAGTGAAACAGCTATCAGATGTGTGCAGGTTTCCAGTACTCAGTGAAACAGCTATCAGATGTGTGTATGTTTCCAGTACTCAGTGAAACAGCTATCAGATGTGTGTATGTTTCCAGTACTCAGTGAAACAGCTGTCAGGTGTGTGTATGTTTCCAGTACTCAGTGAAACAGCTATCAGATGTGTGCCTGTTTCCAGTACTCAGTGAAACAGCTATCAGATGTGTGCCTGTTTCCAGTTCTTAGTGAAACAGCTATCAGATGTGTGCCTGTTTCCAGTACTCAGTGAAACAGCTATCAGATGTGTGTATGTTTCCAGTACTCAGTGAAACAGCTATCAGATGTGTGCCTGTTTCCAGTACTCAGTGAAACAGCTATCAGATGTGTGTATGTTTCCAGTACTCAGTGAAACAGCTATCAGATGTGTGTATGTTTCCAGTACTCAGTGAAACAGCTGTCAGATGTGTGCCTGTTTCCAGTACTCAGTGAAACAACTATCAGATGTGTGCATGTTTCCAGTACTCAGTGAAACAGCTATCAGATGTGTGCCTGTTTCCAGTACTCAGTGAAACAGCTGTCAGATGTGTGCCTGTTTCCAGTACTCAGTGAAACAACTATCAGATGTGTGTATGTTTCCAGTACTCAGTGAAACAACTATCAGATGTGTGTATGTTTCCAGTACTCAGTGAAACAGCTATTCCCTCTTTGTTGGTTTCTCCTCTCTGATTCGCTGAGGCCTTGATGTTTGCTTAACCAGTGGATCTCCAGCTGCCCACTGTCCTGCTTCTCAGCCACTGTTCCCTGATGTTGTGACTCACTAAGCTGATCTGGTTCGTCCCTGAGGAGGAGGCTCTCTGAAACGAGGACATAGTGATACCCCAGGGCAGAGCACAGCGGCTATTACGGCTTCAAACCACATCGGTCTCTGTCGTTTGCTCCTCCCAAAGTCCCTTCTATGTAAATAGATGTTGATATGCTCTCCTCTCTCATGTTCTTTCACAAACCCATCCTCATGTTATCCACAGACATTTTTGGCATGTTATCTATATGATTAAAAGGTACGTGGGAAGAGGAATTGTCAGTGGTGTTTAATGCTGAGTGTCTCCGTAACATGTAAAGAGAGTCTGATTGGGACATTCTGACCAGAGGAGAGGAGTGGGATGGAGGATTTGATGAAGCCCCTTGCTGAGAGGAAGTTGTGTTTGGAAATAACAAGTTTGGATGACTGGGATGGATCCAAATTAGGCTTTACTGAAGGATGCTCAAACACAACCCCTACTGCTGCTGTACTTAGAGGAGAGACTTAATCTGAACACAACCCCTACTGCTGCTGTACCTAGAGGAGAGACTTAATCTGAACACAACCCTACTGCTGCTGTACCTAGAGGAGAGACTTAATCTGAACACAACCCTACTGCTGCTGTACCTAGAGGAGAGACTTAATCTGAACACAACCCTACTGTTGTAACTAGAGGAGAGACTTAATCTGAACACAACCCTACTGCTGCTGTACCTAGAGGAGAGACTTAATCTGAACACAACCCTACTGTTGTAACTAGAGGAGAGACTTAATCTGAACACAACCCCTACTGCTGTAACTAGAGGAGAGACTTAATCTGAACACAACCCCTACTGTTGTAACTAGAGGAGAGACTTAATCTGAACACAACCCTACTGCTGCTGTACCTAGAGGAGAGACTTAATCTGAACACAACCCCTACTGCTGTAACTAGAGGAGAGACTTAATCTGAACACAACCCCTACTGCTGCTGTACTTAGAGGAGAGACTTAATCTGAACACAACCCTACTGTTGTAACTAGAGGAGAGACTTAATCTGAACACAACCCCTACTGCTGTAACTAGAGGAGAGACTTAATCTGAACACAACCCCTACTGCTGTAACTAGAGGAGAGACTTAATCTGAACACAACCCTACTGTTGTAACTAGAGAAGAGACTTAATCTGAACACAACCCCTACTGTTGTAACTAGAGGAGAGACTTAATCTGAACACAACCCTACTGTTGTAACTAGAGGAGAGACTTAATCTGAACACAACCCTACTGCTGCTGTACCTAGAGGAGAGACTTAATCTGAACACAACCCTACTGCTGCTGTACCTAGAGGAGAGACTTAATCTGAACACAACCCCTACTGCTGCTGTACTTAGAGGAGAGACTTAATCTGAACACAACCCCTACTGTTGTAACTAGAGGAGAGACTTAATCTGAACACAACCCTACTGCTGCTGTACCTAGAGGAGAGACTTAATCTGAACACAACCCTACTGCTGCTGTACCTAGAGGAGAGACTTAATCTGAACACAACCCCTACTGCTGCTGTACTTAGAGGAGAGACTTAATCTGAACACAACCCTACTGTTGTAACTAGAGGAGAGACTTAATCTGAACACAACCCCTACTGCTGCTGTACCTAGAGGAGAGACTTAATCTGAACACAACCCTACTGTTGTAACTAGAGGAGAGACTTAATCTGAACACAACCCTACTGTTGTAACTAGAGGAGAGACTTAATCTGAACACAACCCTACTGTTGTAACTAGAGGAGAGACTTAATCTGAACACAACCCTACTGTTGTAACTAAAGGAGAGACTTAATCTGAACACAACCCTACTGTTGTAACTAGAGGAGAGACTTAATCTGAACACAACCCCTAATGTTGTAACTAGAGGAGAGGCTTAATCTGAACACAACCCTACTGTTGTAACTAGAGGAGAGACTTAATCTGAACACAACCCTACTGTTGTACCTAGAGGAGAGACTTAATCTGAACACAACCCCTAATGTTGTAACTAGAGGAGAGGCTTAATCTGAACACAACCCTACTGTTGTAACTAGAGGAGAGACTTAATCTGAAAACAACCCTACTGCTGCTGTACCTAGAGGAGAGACTTAATCTGAACACAACCCCTACTGCTGCTGTACCTAGAGGAGAGACTTAATCTGAACACAACCCCTGCTGCTGTACCTAGAGGAGAGACTTAATCTGAACACAACCCTACTGCTGCTGTACCTAGAGGAGAGACTTAATCTGAACACAACCCTACTGCTGCTGTACCTAGAGGAGAGACTTAATCTGAACACAACCCTACTGCTGCTGTACCTAGAGGAGAGACTTAATCTGAACACAACCCTACTGTTGTAACTAGAGGAGACTTAATCTGAACACAACCCCTGCTGCTGTACCTAGAGGAGAGACTTAATCTGAACACAACCCTACTGCTGCTGTACCTAGAGGAGAGACTTAATCTGAACACAACCCTACTGTTGTAACTAGAGGAGAGACTTAATCTGAACACAACCCTACTGCTGCTGTACCTAGAGGAGAGACTTAATCTGAACACAACCCTACTGTTGTAACTAGAGAAGAGACTTAATCTGAACACAACCCCTACTGCTGCTGTACCTAGAGGAGAGACTTAATCTGAACACAACCCTACTGTTGTAACTAGAGGAGAGACTTAATCTGAACACAACACCTACTGCTGCTGTACCTAGAGGAGAGACTTAATCTGAACACAACCCTACTGTTGTAACTAGAGAAGAGACTTAATCTGAACACAACCCTACTGCTGCTGTACCTAGAGGAGAGACTTAATCTGAACACAACCCTACTGCTGCTGTACCTAGAGGAGAGACTTAATCTGAACACAACCCTACTGTTGTAACTAGAGGAGAGACTTAATCTGAACACAACCCTACTGTTGTAACTAGAGGAGAGACTTAATCTGAACACAACCCCTACTGTTGTACCTAGAGGAGAGACTTAATCTGAACACAACCCTACTGCTGCTGTACCTAGAGGAGAGACTTAATCTGAACACAACCCCTACTGTTGTAACTAGAGGAGAGAGTTAATCTGAACACAACCCTACTGTTGTAACTAGAGGAGAGACTTAATCTGAACACAACCCTACTGCTGCTGTACCTAGAGGAGAGACTAAATCTGAACACAACCCTACTGTTGTAACTAGAGGAGAGACTTAATCTGAACACAACCCTACTATTGTAACTAGAGGAGAGACTTAATCTGAACACAACCCCTACTGCTGCTGTACCTAGAGGAGCGACTTAATCTGAACACAACCCTACTGTTGTACCTAGAGGAGAGACTTAATCTGAACACAACCCCTACTGTTGCTGTACCTAGAGGAGAGACTTAATCTAAACACAACCCCTACTGCTGTAACTAGAGGAGAGACTTAATCTGAACACAACCCAACTGTTGTAACTAGAGGAGAGACTTAATCTGAACACAACCCCTACTGCTGCTGTACCTAGAGGAGAGACTTAATCTGAACACAACCCTACTGCTGCTGTACCTAGAGGAGAGACTTAATCTGAACACAGCCCTACTGCTGTAACTAGAGGAGAGACTTAATCTGAACACAACCCTACTGTTGTAACTAGAGGAGAGACTTAATCTGAACACAACCCTACTGTTGTAACTAGAGGAGAGACTTAATCTGAACACAACCCTACTGTTGTAACTAGAGGAGAGACTTAATCTGAACACAACCCTACTGCTGCTGTACCTAGAGGAGAGACTTAATCTGAACACAACCCTACTGCTGCTGTACCTAGAGGAGAGACTTAATCTGAACACAACCCTACTGTTGTAACTAGAGGAGAGACTTAATCTGAACACAACCCTACTGCTGCTGTACCTAGAGGAGAGACTTAATCTGAACACAACCCTACTGCTGCTGTACCTAGAGGAGAGACTTAATCTGAACACAACCCTACTGTTGTACTAGAGGAGAGACTTAATCTGAACACAACCCCTACTGCTGCTGTACCTAGAGGAGAGACTTAATCTGAACACAACCCTACTGTTGTAACTAGAGAAGAGACTTAATCTGAACACAACCCTACTGCTGCTGTACCTAGAGGAGAGACTTAATCTGAACACAACCCTACTGTTGTAACTAGAGGAGAGAATTAATCTGAACACAACCCTACTGTTGTAACTAGAGGAGAGACTTAATCTGAACACAACCCCTACTGCTGCTGTACCTAGAGGAGAGACTTAATCTGAACACAACCCTACTGCTGCTGTACCTAGAGGAGAGACTTAATCTGAACACAACCCTACTGTTGTAACTAGAGGAGAGACTTAATCTGAACACAACCCTACTGTTGTAACTAGAGGAGAGACTTAATCTGAACACAACCCCTACTGTTGTACCTAGAGGAGAGACTTAATCTGAACACAACCCTACTGCTGCTGTACCTAGAGGAGAGACTTAATCTGAACACAACCCCTACTGTTGTAACTAGAGGAGAGAGTTAATCTGAACACAACCCTACTGTTGTAACTAGAGGAGAGACTTAATCTGAACACAACCCTACTGCTGCTGTACCTAGAGGAGAGACTTAATCTGAACACAACCCTACTGTTGTAACTAGAGGAGAGACTTAATCTGAACACAACCCTACTATTGAAACTAGAGGAGAGACTTAATCTGAACACAACCCCTACTGCTGCTGTACCTAGAGGAGCGACTTAATCTGAACACAACCCTACTGTTGTACCTAGAGGAGAGACTTAATCTGAACACAACCCCTACTGTTGCTGTACCTAGAGGAGAGACTTAATCTAAACACAACCCCTACTGCTGTAACTAGAGGAGAGACTTAATCTGAACACAACCCAACTGTTGTAACTAGAGGAGAGACTTAATCTGAACACAACCCCTACTGCTGCTGTACCTAGAGGAGAGACTTAATCTGAACACAACCCTACTGCTGCTGTACCTAGAGGAGAGACTTAATCTGAACACAGCCCTACTGCTGTAACTAGAGGAGAGACTTAATCTGAACACAACCCTACTGTTGTAACTAGAGGAGAGACTTAATCTGAACACAACCCTACTGTTGTAACTAGAGGAGAGACTTAATCTGAACACAACCCTACTGTTGTAACTAGAGGAGAGACTTAATCTGAACACAACCCTACTGCTGCTGTACCTAGAGGAGAGACTTAATCTGAACACAACCCTACTGCTGCTGTACCTAGAGGAGAGACTTAATCTGAACACAACCCTACTGTTGTAACTAGAGGAGAGACTTAATCTGAACACAACCTTACTGCTCTGTACCTAGAGGAAGAACTTAATCTGAACACAACCCTACTGTACCTAGAGGAGAGACTTAATCTGAACACAACCCTACTGTTGTAACTAGAGGAGAGACTTAATCTGAACACAACCCTACTGTTGTAACTAGAGGAGAGACTTAATCTGAACACAACCCTACTGTTGTAACTAGAGGAGAGACTTAATCTGAACACAACCCTACTGCTGCTGTAACTAGAGGAGAGACTTAATCTGAACACAACCCTACTGTTGTAACTAGAGGAGAGACTTAATCTGAACACAACCCTACTGTGCTGTAACTAGAGGAGAGACTTAATCTGAACACAACCCTACTGCTTGTACCTAGAGGAGAGACTTAATCTGAACACAACCCTACTGTTGTAACTAGAGGAGAGACTTAATCTGAACACAACCACTACTGCTGTGTACCTAGAGGAGAGACTTAATCTGAACACAACCCTACTGTTGTAACTAGAGGAAGAGACTTAATCTGACACAACCCTACTGGTTGTACTAGAGGAGAGACTTAATCTGAACACAACCCTACTGCTGCTGTACCTAGAGGAGAGACTTAATCTGAACACAAACCCTAGCTGCTGTACCTAGAGGAGAGACTTAATCTGAACACAACCCTACTGTTGTAACTAGAGGAGAGACTTAATCTGAACACAACCTTACTGCTGCTGTACTAGAGGAGAGACTTAATCTGAACACAACCCTACTGCTGTGTACCTAGAGGAGAGACTTATCTGAACACAACCCTACTGTTGTAACTAGAGGAGAGACTTAATCTGAACACAACCCTACTGTTGTAACTAGAGGAGAGATTTAATCTGAACACAACCTCTAGCTGCTGTAACTAGAGGAAGACTTAATCTGAACACAACCCTACTGTTGTAACTAGAGGAGAGACTTAATCTGAACACAACCCTACTGCTGCTTGTACCTAGAGGAGAGACTTAATCTGAACACAACCCCTACTGTTGTACCTAGAGGAGAGACTTATCTGAACACAACCTACTGCTGCTGTACTAGAGGAAGAGACTTAATCTGAACACAACCCCTACTGCTTGTAACTAGAGGAGAGACTTAATCTGAACACAACCCTACTGTTGTAACTAGAGGAGAGACTTAATCTGAACACAACCCTACTGTTGTAACCTAGAGGAGAGACTTAATCTGAAACACAACCCTACTGCTGCTGTAACTAGTAGGAGAGACTTAATCTGACACCAACCCTACTGTGCTGTACTAGAGGAGAGACTTAATCTGAACACAACCCTTACTGCTGCTGTACCTAGAGGAGAGACTTACATCTGAACACAACCCCTACTGCCTGTAATAACTAGAGGAGAGACTTAATCTGAACACAACCCTACTGCTGCTGTAACTAGAGGGAGAGACTTAATCTGAACACAACCCTACTGCGCTGTAACACCTAGCGGAGGACGAATCTTAATCTGACAACAGCCCTACTGCTGTAACTAGAGGAGAGAACTTATCTGAACACAACCCTACTGTTGTAACTAGAGGAGAGATCTGTAACTCTGAACCAACCCTACTGCTGCTGTAACAGAGGAAGAGACTTAATCTTGAAGCACAACCCTACTGCTTCTGTAACTAGAGGAGAGACTTAATCTGAACACATAAACCTGACGCTTGCTGTACCTAGAGGAGAGACTTAATCTGAACACAACCCTACTGCTGCTGTACCTAGAGGAGAGACTTAATCTGAACACAACCCTACTGTTGTAACTAGAGGAGAGACTTAATCTGAACACAACCCTACTGCTGCTGTACCTAGAGAGAGACTTAATCTGAACACAACCCTACTGCTGCTGTACCTAGAGGGAGAGACTTAATCTGAACACAACCCTACTGTTGTAAACTAGAGGAGAGACTTAATCTGAACACAACCCTACTGCTGCTGTAACCTAGAGGAGAGACTTAATCTGAACACAACCCTACTGCTGCTGTAACTAGAGGAGAGACTTAATCTGAACACAACCCCTACTGCTTGTACCTAGAGGAGAGACTTAATCTGAACACAACCCTACTGTTGTACTAGAGGAGAGATTTAATCGGAACACAACCCTACTGCTGCTGTACCTAGCAGGAGAGACTTAATCTGAACACAACCCTACTGCTGTAACTAGTACCTAGAGGAGAGACTTAATCTGAACACAACCCTACTGTTGTAACTAGAGGAGAGACTTAATCTGAACACAACCCTACTGTTGTACCTAGAGGAGAGACTTAATCTGAACACAACCCTACTGCTGCTGTACCTAGAGGAGAGACTTAATCTGAACACAACCCTACTGTTGTAACTAGAGGAGAGACTTAATCTGAACACAACCCTACTGTTGTAACTAGAGGAGAGACTTAATCTGAACACAACCCTACTGCTGCTGTAACTAGAGGAGAGACTTAATCTGAACACAACCCTACTGTTGTAACTAGAGGAGAGACTTAATCTGAACACAACCCTACTGCTGCTGTACCTAGAGGAGAGACTTAATCTGAACACAACCCTACTGCTGCTGTAACTAGAGGAGAGACTTAATCTGAACACAACCCTACTGCTGCTGTACCTAGAGGAGAGACTTAATCTGAACACAACCCTACTGTTGTAACTAGAGGAGAGACTTAATCTGAACACAACCCTACTGCTGCTGTACCTAGAGGAAGACTTAATCTGAACACAGCCCTACTCGGCTGTACTAGAGGAGAGACTTAATCTGAACACAGCCCTACTGCTGTAACTAGAGGAGAGACTTAATCTGAACACAACCCTACTGTTGTAACTAGAGGAGAGACTTAATCTGAACACAACCCTACTGTTGTAACTAGAGGAGAGACTTAATCTGAACACAACCCTACTGTGTAACTAGAGGAGAGACTTAATCTGAACACAACCTACTGCTGCTGTACCTAGAGGAGAGACTTAATCTGAACACAACCCTACTGCTGCTGTACCTAGAGGAGAGACTTAATCTGAACACAACCCTACTGTTGTAACTAGAGGAGAGACTTAATCTGAACACAACCTTACTGCTGCTGTACCTAGAGGAGAGACTTAATCTGAACACAACCCTACTGCTGCTGTACCTAGAGGAGAGACTTAATCTGAACACAACCCTACTGTTGTAACTAGAGGAGAGACTTAATCTGAACACAACCCTACTGTTGTAACTAGAGGAGAGATTTAATCTGAACACAACCCTACTGCTGCTGTAACTAGAGGAGAGACTTAATCTGAACACAACCCTACTGTTGTAACTAGAGGAGAGACTTAATCTGAACACAACCCTACTGTTGTAACTAGAGGAGAGACTTAATCTGAACACAACCCCTACTGTTGTACCTAGAGGAGAGACTTAATCTGAACACAACCCTACTGCTGCTGTACCTAGAGGAGAGACTTAATCTAAACACAACCCCTACTGCTGTAACTAGAGGAGAGACTTAATCTGAACACAACCCAACTGTTGTAACTAGAGGAGAGACTTAATCTGAACACAACCCCTACTGCTGCTGTACCTAGAGGAGAGACTTAATCTGAACACAACCCTACTGCTGCTGTACCTAGAGGAGAGACTTAATCTGAACACAGCCCTACTGCTGTAACTAGAGGAGAGACTTAATCTGAACACAACCCTACTGTTGTAACTAGAGGAGAGACTTAATCTGAACACAACCCTACTGTTGTAACTAGAGGAGAGACTTAATCTGAACACAACCCTACTGTTGTAACTAGAGGAGAGACTTAATCTGAACACAACCCTACTGCTGCTGTACCTAGAGGAGAGACTTAATCTGAACACAACCCTACTGCTGCTTGTACCTAGAGGAGAGACTTAATCTGAACACAACCCTACTGTTGTAACTAGAGGAGAGACTTAATCTGAACACAACCTTACTGCTGCTGTACCTAGAGGAGAGACTTAATCTGAACACAACCCTACTGCTGCTGTACCTAGAGGAGAGACTTAATCTGAACACAACCCTACTGTTGTAACTAGAGGAGAGACTTAATCTGAACACAACCCTACTGTTGTAACTAGAGGAGAGATTTAATCTGAACACAACCCTACTGCTGCTGTAACTAGAGGAGAGACTTAATCTGAACACAACCCTACTGTTGTAACTAGAGGAGAGACTTAATCTGAACACAACCCTACTGTTGTAACTAGAGGAGAGACTTCTTAATCTGAACACAACCCCTACTGTTGTACCTAGAGGAGAGACTTAATCTGAACACAACCCTACTGCTGCTGTACCTAGAGGAGAGACTTAATCTGAACACAACCCCTACTGTTGTAACTAGAGGAGAGAGTTAATCTGAACACAACCCTACTGTTGTAACTAGAGGAGAGACTTAATCTGAACACAACCCTACTGCTGCTGTACCTAGAGGAGAGACTTAATCTGAACACAACCCTACTGTTGTAAACTAGAGGAGAGACTTAATCTGAACACAACCCTACTATTGTAACTAGAGGAGAGACTTAATCTGAACACAACCCTACTGTTGTAACTAGAGGAGAGACTTAATCTGAACACAACCCTACTGTTGTAACTAGAGGAGAGACTTAATCTGAACACAACCCTACTGCTGCTGTACCTAGAGGAGAGACTTAATCTGAACACAACCCTACTGCTGCTGTACCTAGAGGAGAGACTTAATCTGAACACAACCCTACTGTTGTAACTAGAGGAGAGACTTAATCTGAACACAACCTTACTGCTGCTGTACCTAGAGGAGAGACTTAATCTGAACACAACCCTACTGCTGCTGTACCTAGAGGAGAGACTTAATCTGAACACAACCCTACTGTTGTAACTAGAGGAGAGACTTAATCTGAACACAACCCTACTGTTGTAACTAGAGGAGAGATTTAATCTGAACACAACCCTACTGCTGCTGTAACTAGAGGAGAGACTTAATCTGAACACAACCCTACTGCTGCTGTACCTAGAGGAGAGACTTAATCTGAACACAACCCTACTGTTGTAACTAGAGGAGAGACTTAATCTGAACACAACCCTAATGTTGTAACTAGAGGAGAGACTTAATCTGAACACAACCCCTACTGTTGTACCTAGAGGAGAGACTTAATCTGAACACAACCCTACTGCTGCTGTACCTAGAGGAGAGACTTAATCTGAACACAACCCCTACTGTTGTAACTACAGGAGAGAGTTAATCTGAACACAACCCTACTGTTGTAACTAGAGGAGAGACTTAATCTGAACACAACCCTACTGCTGCTGTACCTAGAGGAGAGACTTAATCTGAACACAACCCTACTGTTGTAACTAGAGGAGAGACTTAATCTGAACACAACCCTACTATTGTAACTAGAGGAGAGACTTAATCTGAACACAACCCTACTGCTGCTGTAACTAGAGGAGAGACTTAATCTGAACACAACCCTACTGCTGCTGTACCTAGAGGAGCGACTTAATCTGAACACAACCCTACTGTTGTACCTAGAGGAGAGACTTAATCTGAACACAACCCCTACTGTTGCTGTACCTAGAGGAGAGACTTAATCTAACACAACCCCTACTGCTGTAACTAGAGGAGAGACTTAATCTGAACACAACCCAACTGTTGTAACTAGAGGAGAGACTTAATCTGAACACAACCCCTACTGCTGCTGTACCTAGAGGAGAGACTTAATCTGAACACAACCCTACTGCTGCTGTACCTAGAGGAGAGACTTAATCTGAACACAGCCCTACTGCTGTAACTAGAGGAGAGACTTAATCTGAACACAACCCTACTGTTGTAACTAGAGGAGAGACTTAATCTGAACACAACCCTACTGTTGTAACTAGAGGAGAGACTTAATCTGAACACAACCCTACTGTTGTAACTAGAGGAGAGACTTAATCTGAACACAACCCTACTGCTGCTGTACCTAGAGGAGAGACTTAATCTGAACACAACCCTACTGCTGCTGTACCTAGAGGAGAGACTTAATCTGAACACAACCCTACTGTTGTAACTAGAGGAGAGACTTAATCTGAACACAACCCTACTGCTGCTGTACCTAGAGGAGAGACTTAATCTGAACACAACCCTACTGCTGCTGTACCTAGAGGAGAGACTTAATCTGAACACAACCCTACTGTTGTAACTAGAGGAGAGACTTAATCTGAACACAACCCTACTGTTGTAACTAGAGGAGAGATTTAATCTGAACACAACCCTACTGCTGCTGTAACTAGAGGAGAGACTTAATCTGAACACAACCCTACTGCTGCTGTACCTAGAGGAGAGACTTAATCTGAACACAACCCTACTGCTGCTGTAACTAGAGGAGAGACTTAATCTGAACACAACCCTACTGCTGCTGTACCTAGAGGAGAGACTTAATCTGAACACAACCCCTACTGCTGCTGTACCTAGAGGAGAGACTTAATCTGAACACAACCCTACTGCTGCTGTACCTAGAGGAGAGACTTAATCTGAACACAACCCTACTGTTGTAACTAGAGGAGAGACTTAATCTGAACACAACCCTACTGCTGCTGTACCTAGAGGAGAGACTTAATCTGAACACAACCCTACTGTTGTAACTAGAGGAGAGACTTAATCTGAACACAACCCTACTATTGAAACTAGAGGAGAGACTTAATCTGAACACAACCCCTACTGCTGCTGTACCTAGAGGAGCGACTTAATCTGAACACAACCCTACTGTTGTACCTAGAGGAGAGACTTAATCTGAACACAACCCCTACTGTTGCTGTACCTAGAGGAGAGACTTAATCTAAACACAACCCCTACTGCTGTAACTAGAGGAGAGACTTAATCTGAACACAACCCAACTGTTGTAACTAGAGGAGAGACTTAATCTGAACACAACCCCTACTGCTGCTGTACCTAGAGGAGAGACTTAATCTGAACACAACCCTACTGCTGCTGTACCTAGAGGAGAGACTTAATCTGAACACAGCCCTACTGCTGTAACTAGAGGAGAGACTTAATCTGAACACAACCCTACTGTTGTAACTAGAGGAGAGACTTAATCTGAACACAACCCTACTGTTGTAACTAGAGGAGAGACTTAATCTGAACACAACCCTACTGTTGTAACTAGAGGAGAGACTTAATCTGAACACAACCCTACTGCTGCTGTACCTAGAGGAGAGACTTAATCTGAACACAACCCTACTGCTGCTGTACCTAGAGGAGAGACTTAATCTGAACACAACCCTACTGTTGTAACTAGAGGAGAGACTTAATCTGAACACAACCTTACTGCTGCTGTACCTAGAGGAGAGACTTAATCTGAACACAACCCTACTGCTGCTGTACCTAGAGGAGAGACTTAATCTGAACACAACCCTACTGTTGTAACTAGAGGAGAGACTTAATCTGAACACAACCCTACTGTTGTAACTAGAGGAGAGATTTAATCTGAACACAACCCTACTGCTGCTGTAACTAGAGGAGAGACTTAATCTGAACACAACCCTACTGCTGCTGTACCTAGAGGAGAGACTTAATCTGAACACAACCCTACTGTTGTAACTAGAGGAGAGACTTAATCTGAACACAACCCTACTGTTGTAACTAGAGGAGAGACTTAATCTGAACACAACCCCTACTGTTGTACCTAGAGGAGAGACTTAATCTGAACACAACCCTACTGCTGCTGTACCTAGAGGAGAGACTTAATCTGAACACAACCCCTACTGTTGTAACTAGAGGAGAGAGTTAATCTGAACACAACCCTACTGTTGTAACTAGAGGAGAGACTTAATCTGAACACAACCCTACTGCTGCTGTACCTAGAGGAGAGACTTAATCTGAACACAACCCTACTGTTGTAACTAGAGGAGAGACTTAATCTGAACACAACCCTACTATTGTAACTAGAGGAGAGACTTAATCTGAACACAACCCTACTGCTGCTGTACCTAGAGGAGAGACTTAATCTGAACACAACCCTACTGCTGCTGTACCTAGAGGAGAGACTTAATCTGAACACAACCCTACTGCTGCTGTACCTAGAGGAGAGACTTAATCTGAACACAACCCTACTGCTGCTGTACCTAGAGGAGAGACTTAATCTGAACACAACCCTACTGTTGTAACTAGAGGAGAGACTTAATCTGAACACAACCTTACTGCTGCTGTACCTAGAGGAGAGACTTAATCTGAACACAACCCTACTGCTGCTGTACCTAGAGGAGAGACTTAATCTGAACACAACCCTACTGCTGCTGTACCTAGAGGAGAGACTTAATCTGAACACAACCCTACTGTTGTAACTAGAGGAGAGACTTAATCTGAACACAACCTTACTGCTGCTGTACCTAGAGGAGAGACTTAATCTGAACACAACCCTACTGCTGCTGTAACTAGAGGAGAGACTTAATCTGAACACAACCCTACTGCTGCTGTACCTAGAGGAGAGACTTAATCTGAACACAACCCTAATGTTGTAACTAGAGGAGAGACTTAATCTGAACACAACCCCTACTGTTGTACCTAGAGGAGAGACTTAATCTGAACACAACCCTACTGCTGCTGTACCTAGAGGAGAGACTTAATCTGAACACAACCCCTACTGTTGTAACTAGAGGAGAGAGTTAATCTGAACACAACCCTACTGTTGTAACTAGAGGAGAGACTTAATCTGAACACAACCCTACTGCTGCTGTACCTAGAGGAGAGACTTAATCTGAACACAACCCTACTGTTGTAACTAGAGGAGAGACTTAATCTGAACACAACCCTACTATTGTAACTAGAGGAGAGACTTAATCTGAACACAACCCTACTGCTGCTGTAACTAGAGGAGAGACTTAATCTGAACACAACCCTACTGCTGCTGTACCTAGAGGAGCGACTTAATCTGAACACAACCCTACTGTTGTACCTAGAGGAGAGACTTAATCTGAACACAACCCCCTACTGTTGCTGTACCTAGAGGAGAGACTTAATCTAAACACAACCCCTACTGCTGTAACTAGAGGAGAGACTTAATCTGAACACAACCCAACTGTTGTAACTAGAGGAGAGACTTAATCTGAACACAACCCCTACTGCTGCTGTACCTAGAGGAGAGACTTAATCTGAACACAACCCTACTGCTGCTGTACCTAGAGGAGAGACTTAATCTGAACACAGCCCTACTGCTGTAACTAGAGGAGAGACTTAATCTGAACACAACCCTACTGTTGTAACTAGAGGAGAGACTTAATCTGAACACAACCCTACTGTTGTAACTAGAGGAGAGACTTAATCTGAACACAACCCTACTGTTATAACTAGAGGAGAGACTTAATCTGAACACAACCCTACTGCTGCTGTACCTAGAGGAGAGACTTAATCTGAACACAACCCTACTGCTGCTGTACCTAGAGGAGAGACTTAATCTGAACACAACCCTACTGTTGTAACTAGAGGAGAGACTTAATCTGAACACAACCCTACTGCTGCTGTACCTAGAGGAGAGACTTAATCTGAACACAACCCTACTGCTGCTGTACCTAGAGGAGAGACTTAATCTGAACACAACCCTACTGTTGTAACTAGAGGAGAGACTTAATCTGAACACAACCCCTACTGCTGCTGTACCTAGAGGAGATACTTAATCTGAACACAACCCTACTGTTGTAACTAGAGGAGAGACTTAATCTGAACACAACCCCTACTGTTGTAACTAGAGGAGAGACTTAATCTGAACACAACCCTACTGCTGCTGTACCTAGAGGAGAGACTTAATCTGAACACAACCCCTGCTGCTGTACCTAGAGGAGAGACTTAATCTGAACACAACCCCTGCTGCTGTACCTAGAGGAGAGACTTAATCTGAACACAACCCCTGCTGCTGTACCTAGAGGAGAGACTTAATCCGAACACAACCCCTACTGCTGCTGTACCTAGAGGAGAGACTTAATCTGAACACAACCCTACTGCTGCTGTACCTAGAGGAGAGACTTAATCTGAACACAACCCTACTGCTGCTGTACCTAGAGGAGAGACTTAATCTGAACACAACCCTACTGTTGTAACTAGAGGAGAGACTTAATCTGAACACAACCCTACTGCTGCTGTACCTAGAGGAGAGACTTAATCTGAACACAACCCTACTGTTGTAACTAGAGGAGAGACTTAATCTGAACACAGCCCTACTGCTGCTGTACCTAGAGGAGAGACTTAATCTGAACACAACCCTACTGTTGTAACTAGAGGAGAGACTTAATCTGTACACAACCCTACTGTTGTAACTAGAGGAGAGACTTAATCTGAACACAACCCTACTGCTGCTGTACCTAGAGGAGAGACTTAATCTGAACACAACCCCTACTGCTGCTGTACCTAGAGGAGAGACTTAATCTGAACACAACCCTACTGTTGTAACTAGAGGAGAGACTTAATCTGAACACAACCCCTACTGCTGCTGTACCTAGAGGAGAGACTTAATCTGAACACAACCCTACTGCTACTGTAACTAGAGGAGAGACTTAATCTGAACACAACCCTACTGCTGCTGTAACTAGAGGAGAGACTTAATCTGAACACAACCCTACTGTTGTAACTAGAGGAGAGACTTAATCTGAACACAACCCTACTATTGTAACTAGAGGAGAGACTTAATCTGAACACAACCCTACTGCTGCTGTAACTAGAGGAGAGACTTAATCTGAACACAACCCTACTGCTGCTGTACCTAGAGGAGCGACTTAATCTGAACACAACCCTACTGCTGCTGTACCTAGAGGAGAGACTTAATCTGAACACAACCCTACTGCTGCTGTACCTAGAGGAGAGACTTAATCTGAACACAGCCCCTACTGTTGCTGTAACTAGAGGAGAGACTTAATCTGAACACAACCCCTACTGCTGTAACTAGAGAAGAGACTTAATCTGAACACAACCCCTACTGCTGTAACTAGAGAAGAGACTTAATCTGAACACAACCCTACTGCTGCTGTAACTAGAGGAGAGACTTAATCTGAACACAACCCCTACTGCTGTAACTAGAGAAGAGACTTAATCTGAACACAACCCCTACTGCTGTAACTAGAGAAGAGACTTAATCTGAACACAACCCTACTGTTGTAACTAGAGGAGAGACTTAATCTGAACACAACCCTACTGCTGCTGTACCTAGAGGAGAGACTTAATCTGAACACAACCCTACTGTTGTAACTAGAGGAGAGACTTAATCTGAACACAACCCTACTGCTGCTGTACCTAGAGGAGAGACTTAATCTGAACACAACCCCTACTGCTGCTGTACCTAGAGGAGAGACTTAATCTGAACACAACCTTACTGTTGTAACTAGAGGAGAGACTTAATCTGAACACAACCCTACTGCTGTAACTAGAGGAGAGACTTAATCTGAACACAACCCTACTGCTGCTGTAACTAGAGGAGAGACTTAATCTGAACACAACCCTACTGTTGTAACTAGAGGAGAGACTTAATCTGAACACAACCCTACTGTTGTAACTAGAGGAGAGACTTAATCTGAAAACAACCCTACTGCTGCTGTACCTAGAGTAGAGAGTTAATCTGAACACAACCCTACTGCTGCTGTACCTAGAGGAGAGACTTAATCTGAACACAACCCTACTGTTGTAACTAGAGGAGAGACTTAATCTGAACACAACCCTACTGCTGCTGTACCTAGAGGAGAGACTTAATCTGAACACAACCCTACTGTTGTAACTAGAGGAGAGACTTAATCTGAACACAACCCTACTGCTGCTGTACCTAGAGTAGAGACTTAATCTGAACACAACCCTACTGCTGCTGTAACTAGAGGAGAGACTTAATCTGAACACAACCCTACTGCTGCTGTACCTAGAGGAGAGACTTAATCTGAACACAACCCTACTGCTGCTGTACCTAGAGGAGAGACTTAATCTGAACACAACCCTACTGTTGTAACTAGAGGAGAGACTTAATCTGAACACAACCCTACTGCTGCTGTACCTAGAGGAGAGACTTAATCTGAACACAACCCTACTGTTGTAACTAGAGGAGAGACTTAATCTGAACACAACCCTACTGCTGCTGTACCTAGAGGAGAGACTTAATCTGAACACAACCCTACTGTTGTAACTAGAGGAGAGACTTAATCTGAACACAACCCTACTGCTGCTGTACCTAGAGGAGAGACTTAATCTGAACACAACCCTACTGTTGTAACTAGAGGAGAGACTTAATCTGAACACAACCCCTACTGCTGCTGTACCTAGAGGAGAGACTTAATCTGAACACAACCCTACTGTTGTAACTAGAGGAGAGACTTAATCTGAACACAACCCCTACTGCTGCTGTACCTAGAGGAGAGACTTAATCTGAACACAACCCCTACTGCTGCTGTACCTAGAGGAGAGACTTAATCTGAACACAACCCCTACTGTTGTAACTAGAGGAGAGTCTGTAGTGACTCCTCTAGCACTGAGATGCAGTGTCTTAGACTGCTGAACCAGGGTCTGTAGTGACTCCTCTAGCACTGAGATGCAGTGTCTTAGACTGCTGAACCAGGGTCAGTAGTGACTCCTCTAGCACTGAGATGCAGTGTCTTAGACTGCTGAACCAGGGTCAGTAGTGACTCCTCTTGCACTGAGATGCAGTGTCTTAGCCAATTACTTATTCCGCTAATAATTAGCCACTTGTTATTGCTTCTCATACTATCTAAATATTTACAATAGAAGAACAAATGTAAGACGTAGATAATTGTATTCTGAATATCTATTAGATCCATCTGGGACAAAGAGCAGAGCAGCATAGTGTGCCTGTAAGACTCCTACCTATATAACCCCATTTAATATGAAATGTAAAAAGTCCTTATTAAAGGGTGAGGAAGTGGAAACCAACGGGTCTCCTGGTTGAAGGTGTTGACGGAACACCTCTGAGCAGTGCATCATGGTCTAATTCCAGACAGCAGAACAAGCCGTGTGATGTGGCCATGTGTGGTGAGTCCTGGAGGTCAAACAGGTTAAATGGGATTTGATTCAAATCAGTAGATGGCCAACTCTCTACTCACAGTCTCCTCTGGTCTGTAGGGAGTAGAGTAGGAACACAGCCTCCCTCCCTCCCTCCCCTCCCTCCCTCCCTCCCTCCCTCCCTCCCTCCCTCCCTCCCTCCCTCCCTCCCTCCCTCCCTCCCTCCCTCCCTCCCTCCCTCCCTCCCTCCCTCCCTCCCTCCCTCCCTCCCTCCCTCCCTCCCTCCCTCCCTCCCTCCCTCTCATCTCCTCTCCTCTCATCTCCTCACCTCTCCTCTGATGGGCCCTTCTCTCTTCATGGGGGGGGGGGGTGCTGTGTGTTTGGCCTACTGGCAGAAAGCCTTGCCACTGTTTATCAAGCAGACACAATCCCATTAGGCAGTGGTCTGCCTCCAGACCCCATTAACCTGCTCAGCTGGGAGAACACTCAGCATCCTGCCAATAGCTCATTTCTCTGGTCTGATAAGATCGGCTCAAGATATTCAATAGGCTTCTCTACAGCTCCACCACAGAGAGCTGAGGATGAATCAACAGTGGTGGAAAACCACCCAGTTGTCATACTTGAGTAAAAGGAAAGATAGCTTAAAAGAAAATGACTCAAGTAAAAGTGAAAGTCACTCAGTAAAATGATACTTTATTAAACGTCAAAATGTAGTAGGTTTTAGATATACTTAAGTATCAAAAGTAAAAGTAAAAATACAAATAATTTCAAATTCCTTATAACAATTTTCGTGTCCTGCTAAGCATTCGAAATGTTACAATTATTTGTGGGTGTCAGGGAAAATGTGTGGAGTAAAAAGTACATTATTTTATTTAGAAATGTAGTGAAGTAAAAGCAGTAATAAATATAAAGAGTAAAGTGAAGTACAAATACCCCCAAAAACGACTTAAGTAGTACTTTAAAGTATTGTTACTTAAGTACTTTACACCGCTGTGAATCAACCAGTCCCGATCTCTCCTCTCTCTGTAGTGTTCTCCCTTCTCTCTCTGACAGTTATTCTCTCAGTAGAGTTCTCCCTTCTCTCTCTGACAGTTCTTCTCTCTGTAGAGTTCTCCCTTCTCTCTCTGACAGTTATTCTCTCAGTAGTGTTCTCCCTTCTCTCTCTGACAGTTATTCTCTCTGTAGTGTTCTCCCTTCTCTCTGTGACAGTTCTTCTCTGTCTGTAGTGTTCTCCCTTCTCTCTGTGACAGTTCTTCTCTGTCTGTAGTGTTCTGTCTTCTCTCTCTGACAGTTCTTCTCTCTGTAGTGTTCTCCCTTCTCTCTGTGACAGTTCTTCTCTCTGTAGTGTTCTCTCTCTGACAGTTCTTCTCTCTCTGTAGTGTTCTCTCTTCTCTCTCTGACAGATCTTCTCTGTATGTAGTGTTCTCTCTTCTCTCTCTGACAGTTCTTCTCTCTCTGTAGTGTTCTCTCTTCTCTCTCTGACAGTTCTTCTCTCTCTGTAGTGTTCTCTCTTCTCTCTCTGACAGTTCTTCTCTCTCTGTAGTGTTCTCTCTTCTCTCTCTGACAGTTCTTCTCTCTCTGTAGTGTTCTCTCTTCTCTCTCTGACAGTTCTTCTCTCTCTGTAGTGTTCTCTCTTCTCTCTCTGACAGTTCTCTCTCTCTGTAGTGTTCTCTCTTCTCTCTCTGACAGATCTTCTCTGTATGTAGTGTTCTCTCTTCTCTCTCTGACAGTTATTCTCTGTCTGTAGTGTTCTCTCTTCTCTCTCTGACAGTTCTTCTCTCTCTGTAGTGTTCTTCTCTCTCTGTAGTGTTCTCTCTTCTCTCTCTGACAGTTCTTCTCTCTCGGTAGTGTTCTCTCTTCTCTCTCTGACAGTTCTTCTCTCTCTGTAGTGTTCTCTCTTCTCTTCTCTTTCTGACAGATCTTCTCTCTCTGTAGTGTTCTCTCTTCTCTCTCTGACAGTTATTCTCTCTGTAGTGTTCTCCCTTCTCTTTCTGACAGTTATTCTCTCTGTAGTGTTCTCTCTTCTCTCTCTGACAGTTTTTCTCTCTGTAGTGACACACAATAACAACAGTTCTTCCCTCTGTATTGACACACAATAATAGCAGTAGTAGGACAGCAAATGGAAGCTCCATCCATATGCCTAGTTTCTTCCAGACTCAGATCAGTCCTGCCTCCCCTGTCTCTCTCTCCCCCTCTCTCTCCTCTCGCATTCCCCCCCTCTTCTCCCCTCACCCTCTCTCTCTCTCTCCTCTCTCTCTCACTCCCCCCCTCTCTCTCCTCTCACTCTCCCCCTCTCGCTCCTCTCTCTCTCCCCCTCCCCCCTCTCTCTCCTCTCTCCCCCCCTCTCTCTCCTCTCACTCTCCCCCTCTCGCTCCTCTCTCTCTCCCCCTCCCCCCTCTCTCTTCTCTCTCCTCTCTCTTTCTCGTCTGACAGGAGGGAAAGTGATTTCTCTTATCACGGGCGGCCCACAAAGGCCCAGGCCAGCCTGGATGATTAGCATTGGCTGGTGGAGATGTGTCAGGCCTGTTTCTATCAACAGACAGATTGAGCCTTTCAGTCTGCCCAGCCAGTGAGTGACACATGGCCTGACCGCGAGGACAACATTGTTATTGGAGTTAAGAAATCAATTTGTATCAAATGTACACTGTAATTTATTTGTTGGCTTTGAAGGGAACCTGGCTAAGATAAATGGGTATGGACTTCCCTTCCCGCGCCGAGCCGATAAAGTTCTTGTGAAGCCCATGATAGTTCCCGTCAGAGAGAAAGTGACTAACATGTTGAAAGTTGTGCAGTGATCTTTAAATCTCAAAAAGAACACCTTGTTGGACATGATAGAACGTTCCTACTTTCCGCCCCCCATCTGTCAGACAGTCATGCTGACATACGGCTTCAGTATTTTTTGCTGACATTTTGTTTTATCACCTACATCTACCGGCACAGAGGACAGATGTCACTTCCTTTTTAACATTTTAACTGGATTCACAGTGAGCGTCCACACGCGGTCATATCAAGATGGTCTTTCAGGATTAAAAAGATGAATTTCTGCTTCTTATATTTCAAGCCTCTGAAACAATATTCATGTTCAGCGATACGTTTCCAATAGTACAGATGAGGGTTGAAAGAGCTGCGTTGTCTTGAAGCAGGTCAGAATCTGACAGCTTCAACACATACTGTTTGTCTGTGTCATTTATGGTGCTTTTCACCTTAGTAAAAAAAACATGTTATACAAATGTACTATTTTAATGCATTCATTGAAATCGTACAATATGACTTTTTCTGCTTTTAAATATGTTGAGCTCTACTTTTTTCCAACATAATGTAATACTCTGATGAAGGAGGTTCATGCTGAAACATAAAGCCTGTTGTCTGTCCCGTCAATAAATCTATCAGATGTTTACAGAAACAGAGTGTTCCTTTTAACCAGGTGATTTATACAGAAACAGAGTGTTCCTTTAAACCAGGTGATTTATACAGAAACAGAGTGTTCCTTTAAACCAGGTGATTTATACAGAAACAGAGTGTTCCTTTAAACCAGGTGATTTATACAGAAACAGAGTGTTCCTTTAAACCAGGTGATTTATCCTGCGGTAAGGAAGGTTTTCAGCATGTTGATTTATCCTGCGGTAAGGAAGGTTTTCAGCATGTTGATTTGTCCTGCGGTAAGGAAGGTTTTCAGCATGTTGATTTGTCCTGCGGCAAGGAAGGGTTTCCGTCTGTTGATTTGTCCTGCGGTAAGGAAGGTTTTCAGCATGTTGATTTGTCCTGTGGTAAGGAAGGTTTTCAGCATGTTGATTTGTCCTGTGGTAAGGAAGGTTTTCAGCATGTTGATTTGTCCTGCGGTAAGGAAGGTTTTCAGTCTGTTGATTTATCCTGCGGTAAGGAAGGTTTTCAGCCTGTTGATTTGTCCTGTGGTAAGGAAGGTTTTCAGCATGTTGATTTGTCCTGCGGTAAGGAAGGTTTTCAGCATGTTGATTTGTCCTGCGGCAAGGAAGGGTTTCAGTCTGTTGATTTGTCCTGCGGTAAGGAAGGTTTTCAGCATGTTGATTTGTCCTGTGGTAAGGAAGGTTTTCAGCATGTTGATTTGTCCTGTGGTAAGGAAGGTTTTCAGCATGTTGATTTGTCCTGCGGTAAGGAAGGTTTTCAGTCTGTTGATTTATCCTGCGGTAAGGAAGGTTTTCAGCCTGTTGATTTGTCCTGTGGTAAGGAAGGTTTTCAGCATGTTGATTTGTCCTGCGGTAAGGAAGGGTTTCAGCATGTTGATTTGTCCTGCGGTAAGGAAGGTTTTCAGCATGTTGATTTGTCCTGTGGTAAGGAAGGTTTTCAGCATGTTGATTTGTCCTGTGGTAAGGAAGGTTTTCAGCCTGTTGATTTATCCTGTGGTATAAGGAAGGTTTTCAGCCTGTTGATTTGTCCTGTGGTAAGGAAGGTTTTCAGCCTGTTGATTTGTCCTGTGGTAAGGAAGGTTTTCAGCATGTTGATTTGTCCTGCGGTAAGGAAGGGTTTCAGCATGTTGATTTGTCCTGCGGTAAGGAAGGTTTTCAGCATGTTGATTTGTCCTGTGGTAAGGAAGGTTTTCAGCATGTTGATTTGTCCTGTGGTAAGGAAGGTTTTCAGCCTGTTGATTTATCCTGTGGTATAAGGAAGGTTTTCAGCCTGTTGATTTGTCCTGTGGTAAGGAAGGCTTTTTACATTTTAGACATTTTAGACCTACACTAAAAAGTTTGGACACACCTACTCATTCAAGGGTTTTTCTTTATTTTTACTATTTTCTACATTGTAGATTAATAGTGAAGACATCAAAACTATGAAATAACACATGGAATCATGTAGAAACCAAAAAAGTCTTCAACAAATGATTTAAAAAAATATACATTTTAGATGCTTCAACGTTGCCATACTTTGCCTTGTTGACAGCTTGCACACACATGGCATTCTCTCAACCATCTTCACCTGGAATACTTTTCCAACAGTCTTGATGGAGTTCCCACATGTGCTGAGCACTCTAAACATCATGCTGATTCTCAGTAGGCATCACTCTAAACATCATGCCGATTCTCAGTATTCAACACTCTAAACATCATGCCGATTCTCAGTAGGCATCACTCTAAACATCATGCCGATTCTCAGTATTCAACACTCTAAACATCATGCCGATTCTCAGTATTCAACACTCTAAACATCATGCTGATTCTCAGTAGGCATCACTCGAAACATCATGCTGATTCTCAGTATTCAACACTCTAAACATCATGCTGATTCTCAGTATTCAACACTCTAAACATCATGCTGATTCTCAGTATTCAACACTCTAAACATCATGCTGATTCTCAGTATTCATCACTCTAAACATCATGCTGATTCTCAGTATTCATCACTCTAAACATCATGCTCAATCCCAGTATTCATCACTCTAAACATCATGCTCAATCCCAGTATTCATCACTCTAACTAAACATCATGCTGATTCTCAGTAGGCAATACGCTAAGCTTCACACTATGCAGACTGTTAACACCTCAGCCACTGGGGGCCACTTAGAAGGAAAAGCTCTTTTAGCACTCTGAAATTCCTTCTCACATCACTGCACATTAAATGTTGCAGCTAATTGTCCTCTTTGCGTCTGTGAGCAGTGTGACTACAACCAGATGTCTTTGACTACAAAGGTCTCTATCAGATTGAAGGAAGTTCAACCTATAACGAAAAGGCCTAAAAAGCTATGTTAATGCTAAACAACTATATTATATTACCAAACGCATACTTACATACTTATTAGACTGTTTTCCTGAACAAGAAGCCTGGTCTAAATCATGCAGCTGGAAGACATGAACTCACTGTCCTGTCACTAGCTCTGAGGATGGGAGCTGCCTTCTATCCTATTAAGATCAAGAGGCAGTTTAGCATTTTTCTTGGCCGGTAGAAAACAGGTGGTTATCTGGACACATCAAACATATATTAAGCCTGCAGGTTGACCTGGGGAAGTTGCTCAGTCTGGTTTTATACAGGCCGAAGCAGAGCCTGTCTTGAATTGCTGCTAAAATATAGATATGCAAATGTACTGAAAGGAAGCAGGATTGAAAGAGGCTGTGGCGATGCCTCAAAGCCACGTACTCTAAAGCTAAACAAGATTAGGAAAATTGAATCATTTCAAAAGCTGTGGGCAGAATTTAAACTTGTTAGTGTGTTAATCCTGAGGCAAGAAGGTAAACACTGCTGTGTTTATCAACACAGTGGAGAGGACTTCTGCTCCACGTTGGTTTACTGGGATGAAATAACACCGTCTGAGAACCTTTATATCACGTTGGTTTACTGGGATGAAATAACACCGTCTGAGAACCTTTATATCACGTTGGTTTACTGGGATGAAATAACACCGTCTGAGAACCTTTATATCACGTTGGTTTACTGGGATGAAATAACACCGTCTGAGAACCTTTATATCACGTTGGTTTACTGGGATGAAATAACACCGTCTGAGAACCTTTATATCACGTTGGTTTACTGGGATGAAATAACACCGTCTGAGAACCTTTATATCAATGTGTTTCTATGGGCTAATAGCAGTAAGGACTCTCTGTTATTCAATGTGTTTCTATTGGCTAATAGCAGTAAGGACTATCTGTTATTCAATGTGTTTCTATTGGCTAATAGCAGTAAGGACTATCTGTTATTCAATGTGATTCTATTGGCTAATAGCAGTAAGGACTATCTGTTATTCAATGTGTTTCTACTAGGCAGGTAGCCTAGTGGTTAGAGTGTAGAGGTGGCAGGTAGCCTAGTGGTTAGAGTGTAGGGGAGGCAGGTACCCTAGTGGTTAGAGTGTAGGGGAGGCAGGTAGCCTAGTGGTTAGAGTGTAGAGGTGGCAGGTAGCCTAGTGGTTAGTGTGTAGGGGAGGCAGGTACCCTAGTGGTTAGAGTGTAGGGGTGGCAGGTACCCTAGTGGTTAGAGTGTAGGGGAGGCAGGTAGACTAGTGGTTAGAGTGTAGGGGTGGCAGGTACCCTAGTGGTTAGAGTGTAGGGGAGGCAGGTACCCTAGTGGTTAGTGTAGGGGAGGCAGGTACCCTAGTGGTTAGAGTGTAGGGGACGCAGGTAGTCTAGTGGTTAGAGTGTAGGGGTGGCAGGTACCCTAGTGGTTAGAGTGTAGGGGAGGCAGGTAGCCTAGTGGTTAGAGTGTAGAGGTGGCAGGTAACCTAGTGGTTAGAGTGTAGGGGAGGCAGGTACCCTAGTGGTTAGAGTGTAGGGGAGGCAGGTAGGCTAGTGGTTAGAGTGTAGAGGCGGCAGGTAGCCTAGTGGTTAGAGTGTAGGGGCGGCAGGTAGCCTAGTGGTTAGAGTGTAGGGAGGGCAGGGTATCCTAGTGGTTAGAGTGTAGGGGAGGCAGGTACCCTAGTGGTTAGAGTGTAGGGGAGGCAGGTACCCTAGTGGTTAGAGTGTAGGGGTGGCAGGTACCCTAGTGGTTAGAGTGTAGGGGAGGTAGGTACCCTAGTGGTTAGAGTGTAGGCGTGGCAGGTAACCTAGTGGTTAGAGTGTAGGGGAGGCAGGTACCCTAGTGGTTGGAGTGTAAGGGTGGCAGGTATCCTAGTGGTTGGAGTGTAGGGGAGGCAAGTAGTCTAGTGGTTAGTGTAGGGGAGGCAGGTAGGCTAGTGGTTAGAGTGTAGGGGAGGCAGGTACCCTAGTGGTTGGAGTGTAGGGGTGGCAGGTACCCTAGTGGTTAGAGCGTAGCGGAGGCAGGTACAGTGCCTTGCGAAAGTATTCGACCCCCTTGAACTTTGCGACCTTTTGCCACATTTTAGGCTTCAAACATAAAGATATAAAACTGTATTGTTTTATGGGACACAATCATGAAGTGGAACGACATTTATTGGATATTTCAAACTTTTTTAACAAATCAAAAACTTTAAAATTGGGCGTGCTAAATTATTCAGCCCCTTTACTTTCAGTGCAGCAAACTCTCTCCAGAAGTTCAGTGAGGATCTCTGAATGATCCAATGTTGACCTAAATGACTAATGATGATAAATACAATCCACCTGTGTGTAATCAAGTCTCCGTATAAATGCACCTGCACTGTGATAGTCTCAGAGGTCCGTTAAAAGCGCAGAGAGCATCATGAAGAACAAGGAGGCAGGTCCGAGATACTGTTGTGAAGAAGTTTAAAGCCGGATTTGGATACAAAAAGATTTCCCAAGCTTTAAACATCCCAAGGAGCACTGTGCAAGTGATAATATTGAAATGGAAGGAGTATCAGACCACTGCAAATCTACCAAGACCTGGCCGTCCCTCTAAACTTTCAGCTCATACAAGGAGAAGACTGATCAGAGATGCAGCCAAGAGGCCCATGATCACTCTGGATGAACTGCAGAGATCTACAGCTGAGGTGGGAGACTCTGTCCATAGGACAACAATCAGTCGTATATTGCACAAATCTGGCCTTTATGGAAGAGTGGCAAGAAGAAAGCCATTTCTTAAAGATATCCATAAAAAGTGTTGTTTAAAGTTTGCCACAAGCCACCTGGGAGACACACCAAACATGTGGAAGAAGGTTCTCTGGTCAGATGTAACCAAAATTTAACTTTTTGGCAACAATGCAAAACGTTATGTTTGGCGTAAAAGCAACACAGCTCATCACCCTGAACACCCTATCCCCACTGTCAAACATGGTGGTGGCAGCATCATGGTTTGGGCCTGCTTTTCTTCAGCAGGGACAGGGAAGATAGTTAAAATTGATGGGAAGATGGATGGAGCCAAATACAGGACCATTCTGGAAGAAAACCTGATGGAGTCTGCAAAAGACCTGAGACTGGGACGGAGATTTGTCTTCCAACAAGACAATGATCCAAAACATAAAGCAAAATCTACAATGGAATGGTTCAAAAATAAACATATCCAGGTGTTAGAATGGCCAAGTCAAAGTCCAGACCTGAATCCAATCGAGAATCTGTGGAAAGAACTGAAAACTGCTGTTCACAAATGCTCTCCATCCAACCTCACTGAGCTCGAGCTGTTTTGCAAGGAGGAATGGGGAAATAATTCAGTCTCTCGATGTGCAAAACTGATAGAGACATACCCCAAGCGACTTACAGCTGTAATCGCAGCAAAAGGTGGCGCTACAAAGTATTAACTTAAGGGGGCTGAATAATTTTGCACGCCCAATTTTTCAGTTTTTGATTTGTTAAAAAAGTTTGAAATATCCAATAAATGTCGTTCCACTTCATGATTGTGTCCCACTTGTTGTTGATTCTTCATAAAAAAATACAGTTTTATATCTTTGTTTGAAGCCTGAAATGTGGCAAAAGGTCGCAAAGTTCAAGGGGGCCGAATACTTTCGCAAGGCAGTGTAGGGGTGTAGGGGTGGCAGGTACCCTAGTGGTTGGAGTGTAGGGGAGGCAGGTAGTCTAGTGGTTAGATTGTAGGGGAGGCAGGTAGGCTAGTGGTTAGAGTGTAGGGGTGGCATGTAACCTAGTGGTTAGAGTGTAGGGTAGGCAGGTAGTCTAGTGGTTAGAGTGTAGGGGAGGCAGGTAGTCTAGTGGTTAGAGTGTAGGGGAGGCAGGTAGTCTAGTGGTTAGAGTGTAGGGGCGGCAGGTACCCTAGTGGTTGGAGTGTTGGTCCAGTAACCGAAAGGTTGCACGATCGAATCCCTGAGCTGACAAGGTACAAATATTTTTTTTTGCCCCTGAATAACGCAGAAAACCCACTGTCTCTAGGCTGTCACTGAAAATAAGACTTTGTTCTTAACTGACTTGCCTAAATAAAGGTACAAATGAAATGTCCTTACAGCTGAGAGCCTCAGTAAAATAGAAGCTGTCCCCCCACCTATTCTGATAGAGAATGAAAAGCTGTAGTCCAAGGGGAGGCTTCAATAAGAGTGGCACTACAGTCTGAAGACAGCCATGTTTTAGTGAGAAACATGCAATCTACTTCACGCTCAGTAATGAGGTCATTCATGAGAAAGGTTTTACGAGTGATTGCTCTAACATCTAAAAGTGCAATAATCAATGAGTGTGGGCCACTCTGCCCCTGGGGCATCTGCCTCAAGGTAACCAAAGGAGTAGCAACCAAATGATTAAAGTTACAACCACGTTTTCTGACAGTCTCCAATCTATCAGAATGGTAGGAGACGACAGTTATTATAAACTTACTAGAAGGTGGAGTTAAAGGAACATAAACAGGGCCATTTATAAAGGAGATTTATAAAGGAGATGATATGGTTTCCATGTCCTCTGTTGGTTATTCTGACAGGGAGGACTGGAGCACTGCCAGACCCTGTCCTTAAGTCTCTAAAACAGTATGATGTTGCTGAGACTGGAGCACTACCAGACCCTGTCTGTCAGTCTCTAAAACAGTATGATGTTGCTGAGACTGGAGCACTGCCAGACCCTGTCCTTAAGTCTCTAAAACAGTATGATGTTGCTGGGACTGGAGCACTGCCAGACCCTGTCTGTCAGTCTCTAAAACAGTATGATGTTGCTGAGACTGGAGCCCTACCAGACCCTGTCTGTCAGTCTCTAAAACAGTATGATGTTGCTGAGACTGGAGCACTGCCAGACCCTGTCTGTCAGTCTCTAAAACAGTATGATGTTGCTGAGACTGGAGCACTGCCAGACCCTGTCTGTCAGTCTCTAAAACAGTATGATGTTGCTGAGACTGGAGCACTGCCAGACCCTGTCTGTCAGTTTCTAAAACAGTATGATGTTGCTGAGACTGGAGCACTACCAGACCATGTCTGTCAGTCTCTAAAACAGTTTAATGTTGCTGGGAGTGTAGGCCTACCAGACCCTGTCCTTAAGTCTCTAAAACAGTATGATGTTGCTGAGACTGGAGCTCTACCAGACCATGTCTGTCAGTCTCTAAAACAGTATGATGTTGCTGAGACTGGAGCACTACCAGACCATGTCTGTCAGTCTCTAAAACAGTTTGATGTTGCTGGGAGTGGAGCCCTACCAGACCCTGTCCTTAAGTCTCTAAAACAGTATGATGTTGCTGAGACCGGAGCACTACCAGACCCTGTCTGTCAGTCTCTAAAACAGTTTGATGTTGCTGGGAGTGGAGCCCTACCAGACCCTGTCTGTCAGTCTCTAAAACAGTATGATGTTGCTGAGACTGGAGCCCTACCAGACCATGTCTGTCAGTCTCTAAAACAGTATGATGTTGCGAGACTGGTGCACTACCAGACCATGTCTGTCAGTCTCTAAAACAGTATGATGTTGCTGAGACTGGAGCACTACCAGACCCTGTCCTTAAGTCTCTAAAACAGTATGATGTTGCTGAGACCGGAGCACTACCAGACCCTGTCTGTCAGTCTCTAAAACAGTATGATGTTGCTGAGACCGGAGCACTACCAGACCCTGTCTGTCAGTCTCTAAAACAGTTTGATGTTGCTGGGAGTGGAGCCCTGCCAGACCCTGTCTGTCAGTCTCTAAAACAGTATGATGTTGCTGAGACTGGAGCACTACCAGACCATGTCTGTCAGTCTCTAAAACAGTATGATGTTGCTGAGACTGGAGCACTACCAGACCATGTCTGTCAGTCTCTAAAACAGTTTAATGTTGCTGGGAGTGGAGCCCTACCAGACCCTGTCCTTAAGTCTCTAAAACAGTATGATGTTGCTGAGACCGGAGCACTACCAGACCCTGTCTGTCAGTCTCTAAAACAGTTTGATGTTGCTGGGAGTGGAGCCCTACCAGACCCTGTCTGTCAGTCTCTAAAACAGTATGATGTTGCTGAGACTGGAGCACTACCAGACCCTGTCCTTAAGTCTCTAAAACAGTATGATGTTGCTGAGACCGGAGCACTACCAGACCCTGTCTGTCAGTCTCTAAAACAGTATGATGTTGCTGAGACCGGAGCACTACCAGACCCTGTCTGTCAGTCTCTAAAACAGTTTGATGTTGCTGGGAGTGGAGCCCTGCCAGACCCTGTCTGTCAGTCTCTAAAACAGTATGATGTTGCTGAGACTGCAGCACTACCAGACCATGTCTGTCAGTCTCTAAAACAGTATGATGTTGCTGAGACTGGAGCACTACCAGACCATGTCTGTCAGTCTCTAGTACAGTTTAATGTTGCTGGGAGTGGAGCCCTACCAAACCCTGTCCTTAAGTCTCTAAAACAGTATGATGTTGCTGAGACCGGAGCACTACCAGACCCTGTCTGTCAGTCTCTAAAACAGTTTGATGTTGCTGGGAGTGGAGCCCTACCAGACCCTGTCTGTCAGTCTCTAAAACAGTATGATGTTGCTGAGACTGGAGCACTACCAGACCATGTCTGTCAGTCTCTAAAACAGTATGATGTTGCTGAGACTGGAGCACTACCAGACCATGTCTGTCAGTCTCTAAAACAGTTTAATGTTGCTGGGAGTGGAGCCCTACCAGACCCTGTCCTTAAGTCTCTAAAACAGTATGATGTTGCTGAGACCGGAGCACTACCAGACCCTGTCTGTCAGTCTCTAAAACACTATGATGTTGCTGAGACCGGAGCACTACCATACCCTGTCTGTCAGTCTCTAAAACAGTTTGATGTTGCTGGGAGTGGAGCCCTGCCAGACCATGTCTGTCAGTCTCTAAAACAGTATGATGTTGCTGAGACTGGAGCACTACCAGACCATGTCTGTCAGTCTCTAAAACAGTTTAATGTTGCTGGGAGTGGAGCCCTACCAGACCCTGTCCTTAAGTCTCTAAAACAGTATGATGTTGCTGAGACCGGAGCACTACCAGACCCTGTCTGTCAGTCTCTAAAACAGTATGATGTTGCTGAGACCGGAGCACTACCAGACCCTGTCTGTCAGTCTCTAAAACAGTTTGATGTTGCTGGGAGTGGAGCCCTACCAGACCCTGTCCTTCAGTCTCTAAAACAATTTAATGTTACTGGGACTGTAACCCGTAACCCTACCAGATCCTGTCCATCAGTCTCTAAAACAGTTTGATGTTGCGGGGACTGGAGCTCTACCAGACCCTGCCTGTCAGTCTCTAAAACAGTATGATGTTGCTGGGACTGGAGCCCTACGAGACCCTGTCTGTCAGTCTCTAAAACAGTTTGATGTTGTTGGGCCTGGAGCACTACCAGACCCTGTCTGTCAGTCTCTAAAACAGTTTGATGTTGCTGGGCCTGGAGCCCTACCAGACCCTGTCTGTCAGTCTCTAAAACAGTTTGATGTTGCTGGGACTGGAGCCCTACCAGACCCTGTCTGTCAGTCTCTAAAACAGTTTGATGTTGGGACTGGAGCTCTACCAGACCCTGTCTGTCAGTCTCTAAAACAGTTTGATGTTGGGACTGGAGCTCTACCAGACCCTGTCTGTCAGTCTCTAAAACAGTTTGATGTTGCTGGGACTGTTGCACAACCAGACCCTGTCTGTCAGTCTCTAAAACAGTTTGATGTTGGGACTGGAGCTCTACCAGACCCTGTCTGTCAGTCTCTAAAACAGTTTGATGTTGCTGGGCCTGGAGCCCTACCAGACCATGTCTGTCAGTCTCTGAAACAGTATGATGTTTCCGGGGTGCTGGAGTCCTACCAGACCCTGTCTGTCAGTCTCTAAAACAGTTTGATGTTGGGACTGGAGCTCTACCAGACCCTGTCTGTCAGTCTCTAAAACAGTTTGATGCTGGGACTGGAGCCCTACTACACCATGTCTGTCAGTCTCTAAAATGTTTGATGTTGCTGGGACTGTTGCACTACCAGACCCTGTCTGTCAGTCTCTAAAACAGTTTGATGTTGGGACTGGAGCTCTACCAGACTCTGTCTGTCAGTCTCTAAAACAGTTTGATGTTGGTTAGAGTGTAGGGTAGGCAGGTAGTCTAGTGGTTAGAGTGTAGGGGAGGCAGGTCCTGTATAAAGGTTTATCAGGAGGAAAAGGGATTTCTCTGGGACCTTGGTGTCTGGACTATAGCTGGTTCCTTATACATCATATCAACATGCTGCTCTCAGATGACATCACGGGATATACATGTGGAAGTAACATTGTACTAAATGTGAGAAAAATAAACTGAGGAAGGAGAGGGGACTGTTGAGGAAGATACCATTCTCTGAATACTATACTATAGAATAGCCACCATTCTCTGAATACTATACTATAGAATAGCCACCATTCTCTGAATATTATACTATAGCATAGCCACGATTCTCTGAATACTATACTATAGTATAGCCACCATTCTCTGAATATTATACTATAGTATAGCCACCATTCTCTGAATATTATACTACAGTATAGCCACCATTCTCTGAATATTATACTACAGTATAGCCACCATTCTCTGAATACTATACTATAGTATAGCCACCATTCTCTGAGTATTATACTATAGTATAGCTCTAGATTTCTGAACTGTTTGACATGGTCAACTGCAGTATATACCTGGTAAATCCTGATATTTACAGTATATATACCTTCCTCCCTTTGGTAAATCTGATCATGACTATATCCTTCTGATATTTACAGTATATATACCTTCCTCCCTTTGGTAAATCTGATCATGACTATATCCTTCTGATATTTACAGTATATATACCTTCCTCCCTTTGGTAAATCTGATCATGACTATATCCTTCTGATATTTACAGTATATATACCTTCCTCCCTTTGGTAAATCTGATCATGACTATATCCTTCTGATTTCTACAGTATATATACAGTGGTGCAAAAAAGCATTTAGTCAGCCACCAATTGTGCAAGTTCTCCCACTTAAAATGATGAGAGAGGCCTGTAATTTTCATCACAGGTACACTTCAACTATGACAGACAAATTGAGAAAGAAAATCCAGAAAATCACATTGTAGGATTTTTATTGAATTTATTTGCAAATGATGGTGGAAAATATGTCTAAGTAAATGCATCGGTACAGCTTGCCGTGCGCTAGCAGAGAGAACAGTCTGACTTGGTGCATCGGTACCGCTTGCCGTGCGGTAGCAGAGAGAACAGTCTATGACTTGGTGCATCGGTACAGCTTGCCTTGCGGTAGCAGAGAGAACAGTCTATGACTTGGTGCATCGGTACAGCTTGCCGTGCGGTAGCAGAGAGAAGAGTCTATGACTTGGTGCATCGGTACCGCTTGCCGTGCGGTAGCAGAGAGAACAGTCTATGACTTGGTGCATCGGTACCGCTTGCCGTGCGGTAGCAGAGAGAACAGTCTATGACTTGGTGCATCGGTACAGCTTGCCTTGCGGTAGCAGAGAGAACAGTCTATGACTTGGTGCATCGGTACCGCTTGCCTTGCGGTAGCAGAGAGAACAGTCTATGACTTGGTGCATCGGTACAGCTTGCCGTGTGGTAGCAGAGAGAACAGTCTATGACTTGGTGCATCGGTACCGCTTGCCGTGCGGTAGCAGAGAGAACAGTCTATGACTTGGTGCATCGGTACAGCTTGCCGTGCGGTAGCAGAGAGAACAGTCTATGACTTGGTGCATCGGTACAGCTTGCCGTGCGCTAGCAGAGAGAACAGTCTATGACTTGGTGCATCGGTACAGCTTGCCGTGCGCTAGCAGAGAGAACAGTCTATGACTTGGTGCATCGGTACAGCTTGCCTTGCGGTAGCAGAGAGAACAGTCTATGACTTGGTGCATCGGTACAGCTTGCCGTGCGGTAGCAGAGAGAGCAGTCTATGACTTGGTGCATCGGTACAGCTTGCCGTGCGCTAGCAGAGAGAACAGTCTATGACTTGGTGCATCGGTACCGCTTGCCGTGCGCTAGCAGAGAGAACAGTCTATGACTTGGTGCATCGGTACGGCTTGCCGTGCGGTAGCAGAGAGAACAGTCTATGACTTGGTGCATCGGTACAGCTTGCCGTGCGGTAGCAGAGAGAACAGTCTATGACTTGGTGCATCGGTACCGCTTGCCGTGCGCTAGCAGAGAGAACAGTCTATGACTTGGTGCATCGGTACCGCTTGCCGTGCGCTAGCAGAGAGAACAGTCTATGACTTGGTGCATCGGTACAGCTTGCCGTGCGCTAGCAGAGAGAACAGTCTATGACTTGGTGCATCGGTACCGCTTGCCGTGCGGTAGCAGAGAGAACAGTCTATGACTTGGTGCATCGGTACAGCTTGCCGTGCGCTAGCAGAGAGAACAGTCTATGACTTGGTGCATCGGTACAGCTTGCCGTGCGCTAGCAGAGAGAACAGTCTGACTTGGTGCATCGGTACAGCTTGCCGTGCGGTAGCAGAGAGAACAGTCTATGACTTGGTGCATCGGTACAGCTTGCCGTGCGCTAGCAGAGAGAACAGTCTGACTTGGTGCATCGGTACAGCTTGCCGTGTGGTAGCAGAGAGAACAGTCTATGACTTGGTGCATCGGTACAGCTTGCCGTGTGGTAGCAGAGAGAACAGTCTATGACTTGGTGCATCGGTACAGCTTGCCGTGCGCTAGCAGAGAGAACAGTCTATGACTTGGTGCATCGGTACAGCTTGCCGTGCAGTAGCAGAGAGAACAGTCTATGACTTAAGGCCTTCCTCCCACAACGCCTGGTATAGAGGTCCTGGATGGCAGGAAACTTATACAGTTTATATAAAATCCCAGTTATTTATAAAAACAACGTTTCGGCATCGCTGCGCCTTCTTCAGGGTCACTTTAGAGTCCTAAAACGTGTTGTACAGTGTGTCCAGGCTTCTGACCCGTATGGCAACACATCTAACCTGTGTATTCATGGCCTATCATCAGGGATCTGCTGTGAGCTGTTGAGTTCAGCTAGCTGTCACCCCACCTCCCCTCGGTGATGTCAGATCTCTGGCTGGAACTGATCAGATCCATTACTACATTACATTAATCCTGGAGGCTATAAGGTTGTGGTTATAATGTCATACCATGGGCTACTATTAAGGTTAAGATCACTTGTAGATGTAGAAACCATACTTTACAGCAGATTTGGTCAAATATATCAAATGTTGGTACAAATTGTTTTAAACTGTGATTTTATATTTTGGGAGTGACTTTCACACAAACACACCCTCTATAAGTGTCATCGTCAATCCAAAGTTGAACCGTTTGCACTGGCTACTACCACTAGTCTTGACGTGGTGATTTCTCCTCCGTCTCCATGTGCAGACAGGAGTCCCTGCAGACAGGAGTCCCTGCAGACAGGAGTCCCTGCAGACAGGAGTCCCTGCAGACAGGAGTCCCTGCAGACAGGTGAACGTGGTGTTAAGGGTGTGGTAATAATAGATGTGTCCATGCGTCACTATGTGTTACTGATGTCTGAACTGAACATTTCAACGGGAGTCTCTGTAAGACATAAACATCTGAATACCAGTGGCTAAAAATACACAGTAGCTGCATAACAACAGGGGAATGTGATCAGGCCATGTCCTGTCCCCAAAATGTCCCGTGCTGCACTGAACGCCCTCCCCTTTAATATCATTTATGTTAACTGGAAGCTTTACCCATAACCTACAGGCCATGTCCTGTTCCCAAACTGTCCCGTGCTGCACTGAACGCCCTCCCCTTTAATATCATTTATGTTAACCGGAAAGCTTTACCCATAACCTACAGGCCATGTCCTGTTCCCAAACTGTCCCCATGCTGTACTGAACGCCCTCCCCTTTAATATCATTTATGTTAACCGGAAAGCTTTACCCATAACCTACAGGCTATGTCCTGTTCCCACACTGTCCCCACGCTGTACTGAACGCCCTTCCCTTTAATATCATTTATGTTAACTGGGAAGCTTTACCCATAACCTACAGGCCATGTCCTGTCCCCACGCTGTACTGAACGCCCTCCCCTTTAATATCATTTATGTTAACTGGGAAGCTTTACCCATAACCTACAGGCCATGTCCTGTCCCCACGCTGTACTGAACGCCCTCCCCTTTAATATCATTTATGTTAACTGGGAAGCTTTATCCATAACCCACAGTAGAGAGACGAGATTTACTTTGGCTGTGATGAGAGGCTTCAAATACCAGCCTGCTGACCATTAATCCCAAAACAGATTTACTACTTGTGAGATATTTAGAAACGACACCGTAAGTGAAAGCAGGAGACGGTGACGGTGGGTCTGGCTGTCACCGGAGCTCACCGGAGCGCTGGGAAAAGGAGGTGTGGTGAAAGTTGGGTGCAGTATATTATGGTCGAGGTGGAGGAGGGTGTTCAGTACTATATTACTGAGTGGATCACTGGGGGTAAATCTTGCTCAACCTGGTGCTAAGCGCAACATTGTGTTTATGGCCTGTAGATGGCATGGGACACGACTAAAAAGGTTTGTCCTGGAGAGAAGTGAGACTGAGTTGGGCTGGAGAGGGAGGGCTGTGTCAGAGGGCTGGGTCAGAGGGCTGTGGGGTAGAGGGCTGGAGAGGGAGGGCTGTGTCAGAGGGCTGTGTCAGAGGGCTGTGTCAGAGGGCTGTGTCAGAGGGCTGGAGAGGGAGGGCTGTGTCAGAGGGCTAGGTCAGAGGGCTGGGTCAGAGGGCTGTGGGGTAGAGGGCTGGAGAGGGAGGGCTGTGTCAGAGGGCTGTGTCAGAGGGCTGTGTCAGAGGGCTGTGTCAGAGGGCTGTGTCAGAGGGCTGTGTCAGAGGGCTGTGTCAGAGGGCTGTGTCAGAGGGCCTTGTCAGAGGGCTGGAGAGGGAGGGCTGTGTCAGAGGGCTAGGTCAGAGGGCTGTGTCAGAGAGCTGGAGAGGGAGGGCTGTGTCAGAGGGCTGGAGAGGGAGGGCTGTGTCAGAGGGCTGGGGAGAGGGCTGGGTCAGAGGGCCTTGTCAGACGGCTGGAGAGGGAGGGCCGTGTCAGAGGGCCGTGTCAGAGGGCTGTGTCAGAGGGCTGTGGTCAGAGGGCTGTGGTCAGAGGGCTGTGGTCAGAGGGCTGTGGTCAGAGGGCTGGGGTCAGAGGGCTGGGGTCAGAGGGCTGGGGTCAGAGAGCTGGGGTCAGAGGGCTGGGTCAGAGGGCTGTGGTCAGAGGGCTGTGGTCAGAGGGCTGTGGTCAGAGGGCTGTGGTCAGAGGGCTGGGGTCAGAGGGCTGGGGTCAGAGGGCTGGGGTCAGAGGGCTGGGGTCAGAGGGCTGGGTCAGAGGGCTGGGTCAGAGGGCTGGGTCAGAGGGCTGGGTCAGAGGGCTGGGTCAGAGCGCTGGGTCAGAGGGCTGTGTCAGAGGGCAGGGGTAAAGGGCTGGGGTAAAGGGCTGGGGTAGAGGGCTGTGTCAGAGGGCTGTGTCAGAGGGCTGTGTCAGAGGGCTGTGGTCAGAGGGCTGTGGTCAGAGGGCTGTGGTCAGAGGGCTGTGGTCAGAGGGCTGTGGTCAGAGGGCTGGGTCAGAGGGCTGGGTCAGAGGGCTGGGTCAGAGGGCTGGGTCAGAGGGCTGGGGTAGAGGGCTGGGGTAGAGGGCTGTGTCAGAGGGCTGGGTCAGAAGGACAGTGTAGAGAGCTTGGTAGAGGGATGGTGTTATGTGTCCCGACCCCTCCTGTCTCAGCCGCCAGTATTTACGCTGCAGTAGTTACCTGGAGTAATTCTCCTGTCTTATCCTATGTGAATTTAAGTGTGCTCTCTCTAATTCGCTCTTTCACTCTTTCTGTCTTTCTTTTCTCACTCTCTCTCTCACTCTCTCAGAGGACCTGAGCCCTAGGACCATGCCTCAGGACTACCTGGCATGATGACTCCTTGCTGTCCCCAGTCCACCTGGCCGTGCTGCTGCTCCAGTTTCAACTGTTCTGCCTGCGGCTATGGAATCCTGACCTGTTCACCGGACGTGCTACCTGTCCCAGACCTGCTGTTTTCAACTCTCTAGAGACAGCAGGAGCGGTAGAGATACTCTTGATTGGCTATGAAAAGCCAACTGACATTTATTCCTGAGGTGCTGAGCTGTTGCACCCTCGACAACCACTGTGATTATTATTATTTGACCCTGCTGGTCATCTATGAACATTTGAACATTTCGGCCATGTTCTGTTATAATCTCCACACGGCACAGCCAGAAGAGACTGGCCACCCCTCATAGCCTGGTTCCTCTCTAGGTTTCTTCCTAGGTTCTGGCCTTTCTAGGGAGTTTTTCCTAGCCACCGTGCTTCTACACCTGCATTGCTTGCTGTTTGGGGTTTTAGGCTGGGTTTCTGTACAGCACTTTGAGATATCAGCTGATGTACGAAGGGCTATATAAATCAATTTGATTTGATTTGTGTGATATAGAGTATGATGTGGACTGAGGTGGTCAAGATGAAAGGATTGGTTGAGGACTTCTGTGTTTAAATGAATGGTCTAAGTGCTGCTGGTACACGTCTAGCAGCAGGACATGTCCACATCTAAGCATTTCACATTTCATTTGTGCTCAGGTCATGTTTAGTTAAAAGTTAGTTGAAAAATACAGCAGAGGACCTTTCTGTTGTTCGATGTAGAGCACTTTGAAACTCTCTCACTCATTGTTCGCTGTAAATCTGAAGAATTCAACTTAATAAACTGCCTCTTCAGAGAGATTAAAGATGCTGTGTAATTTGATTAAGTCAACGGGGATGAGGGAACCACAGATGGGGGAATAATCTCTTCCAGCTCCTCATTAGAGAGAGAATCCAGCCCTCTCTATCTCCCGGGTGGCATCAGTATGAAAGAGGCTTCTCTATGTATTTAAACATCCCCAGGCTCCGTGTGCTGTTGAAAAGAGGGCAGAGACACGTTCTGGGATCATTTACATGTTCAATCAGGAGGATGTTTGTTCTCCTCGTGGCCTTATGAAGGGAACTATCTGCTGCTCCTTCTCCACCAACCGTAGAGGTGACAGAGAGATCAAGATGAACCAACTAGCTACAGAATGAAAACCAGCTGAGCTCACCTGCTCGCTGTGATATTAGTCAGAATATTAAATCTCATTCCAAACTCAGACATTTCCCTCGCAGATGTCATATTCTGTCTGGAGTCAGGTGTGCATCACACAGTCCCCGCCTACCTGCGCTCAAAACCATGATGTCCTAGTTATGGAGACTGAAATCCCTGAGACGGACATTCAGAGAGAATCCCTCTCCCCTGGCGACTGGCGGCGAGGTGAGGTTAATTTATTTTTCCAAGCCAGTTCTCTTTTCAAAATGGATTCCGATTCCGTGGAGGTGTTGAATCCGGATCGTTATCGGCCTGCTATCGTTCAGGACCAGCCAGCACAAATGGCCAGTTTTTGGAGGAATAAAACATATGAATTAAACTTCATAAGTTTATCTGGTCTTTGATATGTAGAAAGCCAGAGGTTTATTTCCACATTAAACCCTCTTCTATTGCCTCTTTGATTCATGCAGGTTATAAAGCCGGGGTCCACCAGGTATAGAGCGCTATGGTTTAACCCATGCTGCAGCTTACAGACCTTATTTTGCACAGGTTCTCAAGAATTTCATTATAAAAGGCGGCCGTATGCATTGAAATGCTGTCGGCGAGCAGGGGTCATGTAGCCCGATACTGAATTTCCCTCTCCTTTTGTGCAATCTTAATTGTCTGTCATTTCTGTCTGCAGCGCCGTCTGTGGGCGCTCCATATAAAACCTATGGAAACATGAAAGGTGGAGCACGGCCCCCCCTCACTTTCATCAAGGGATCTCTTTCCATCCCTAATGCTGCTGACTACCCAGGGTTTGTGTTACGCTGCTCCAAAAAGCTAGCTCTTGTTTCAGCCACGCAACACTCCGTCTGGGCAGAGGACTAATCTGTCAAGCCCAGCTCCCAGGCAAATACCTCGGCACTGAAACTGTTACCAACTCTACCTCCTTCTCTACGCCTTCTCCTTCGCTCCGTTTCCCCTCATTCTTCTGGAGATTCACAGGACCCTGAGACGCTGTTGACAGATGGGCTGAGCTGGATGCCGCGATGAATTTGATTGTATTGCATCTGTCATTGTTCACCTACAACATTGACCTCTGTGTGTCCTTCCTAACATCTCCTGCTCTGCTCTCCACAGCAATACTTCCCCCTTTGTTGTTTAATCACAGTCTCACTACAAAAGCCTGTGTTTTGTAGACTATATCTAAAAGTGTGAAAGGCAGTGAGAGTCTCGGGGGGGGGGGACTTCAGCTCACTCAGGTCTGCATCTACTCCTTACCTCACTGTTGGTTACTGGGGAAACATAACCAATGTCCTGTCCTTCAAACTTTCCCCCCGACATCCTTTTGATCCTGCATTACTTTGAACTCATTGTCAACCTTGCAGCCTTTCCTTCTGCCACAACTCCCCTTCTCAAACATCTATACATAAACATGTGCTGTAGAGAACTGTAGTGTATTCTCACACAGAGGTGAACTAGATGGGTCATTACTGTAGTGTATTCTCACACAGAGGTGAACTGGATGGGTCATTACTGTAGAGAGCTGTAGTGTATTCTCACGCAGAGGTGAACTAGATGGGTCATTACTGTAGTGTATTCTCACACAGAGGTGAACTGGATGGGTCATTACTGTAGAGTGCTGTAGTGTATTCTCACACAGAGGTGAACTAGATGGGTCATTACTGTAGTGTATTCTCACACAGAGGTGAACTAGATGGGTCATTACTGTAGTGTATTCTCACACAGAGGTGAACTAGATGGGTCATTACTGTAGTGTATTCTCACACAGAGGTGAACTCCATGGGTCATTACTGTAGAGTGCTGTAGTGTATTCTCACACAGAGGTGAACTGGATGGGTCATTACTGTAGAGTGCTGTAGTGTATTCTCACACAGAGGTGAACTAGATGGGTCATTACTGTAGTGTATTCTCACACAGAGGTGAACTAGATGGGTCATTACTGTAGTGTATTCTCACACAGAGGTGAACTAGATGGGTCATTACTGTAGTGTATTCTCACACAGAGGTGAACTAGATGGGTCATTACTGTAGTGTATTCTCACACAGAGGTGAACTAGATGGGTCATTACTGTAGTGTATTCTCACACAGAGGTGAACTAGATGGGTCATTACTGTAGTGTATTCTCACACAGAGGTGAACTAGATGGGTCATTACTGTAGTGTATTCTCACACAGAGGTGAACTAGATGGGTCATTACTGTAGTGTATTCTCACACAGAGGTGAACTAGATGGGTCATTACTGTAGTGTATTCTCACACAGAGGTGAACTAGATGGGTCATTACTGTAGTGTATTCTCACACAGAGGGGAACTAGATGGGTCATTACTGTAGAGAGCTGTAGTGTATTCTCACACAGAGAGGAACTAGATGGGTCATTACTGTAGTGTATTCTCACACAGAGGTGAACTAGATGGGTCATTACTGTAGTGTATTCTCACACAGAGGTGAACTGGATGGGTCATTACTGTAGAGAGCTGTAGTGTATTCTCACACAGAGGTGAACTAGATGGGTCATTACTGTAGTGTATTCTCACACAGAGGTGAACTAGATGGGTAATTACTGTAGTGTATTCTCACACAGAGGTGAACTAGATGGGTCATTACTGTAGTGTATTCTCACACAGAGGTGAACTGGATGGGTCATTACTGTAGAGAGCTGTAGTGTATTCTCACACAGAGGTGAACTAGATGGGTCATTACTGTAGTGTATTCTCACACAGAGGTGAACTAGATGGGTCATTACTGTAGAGAGCTGTAGTGTATTCTCACACAGAGGTGAACTAGATGGGTCATTACTGTAGTGTATTCTCACACAGAGGTGAACTAGATGGGTCATTACTGTAGAGTGCTGTAGTGTATTCTCACACAGAGGTGAACTAGATGGGTCATTACTGTAGAGTATTCTCAAACAGAGGTGAACTGGATGGGTCATTACTGTAGTGTATTCTCACACAGAGGTGAACTAGATGGGTCGTTACTGTAGAGTGCTGTAGTGTATTCTCACACAGAGGTGAACTAGATGGGTCATTACTGTAGAGTGCTGTAGTGTATTCTCACACAGAGGTGAACTGGATGGGTCATTACTGTAGAGTGCTGTAGTGTATTCTCACACAGAGGTGAACTAGATGGGTCATTACTGTAGTGTATTCTCACACAGAGGTCAACTGGATGGGTCATTACTGTAGTGTATTCTCACACAGAGGTGAACTAGATGGGTCATTACTGTAGTGTATTCTCACACAGAGGTGAACTAGATGGGTCATTACTGTAGTGTATTCTCACACAGAGGTGAACTACATGGGTCATTACTGTAGTGTATTCTCACACAGAGGTGAACTAGATGGGTCATTACTGTAGTGTATTCTCACACAGAGGTGAACTAGATGGGTCATTACTGTAGTGTATTCTCACACAGAGGTGAACTAGATGGGTCATTACTGTAGAGAGCTGTAGTGTATTCTCACACAGAGGTGAACTAGATGGGTCATTACTGTAGTGTATTCTCACACAGAGGTGAACTAGATGGGTCATTACTGTAGTGTATTCTCACACAGAGGTGAACTAGATGGGTCATTACTGTAGTGTATTCTCACACAGAGGTGAACTAGATGGGTCATTACTGTAGAGTATTCTCACACAGAGGTGAACTGGATGGGTCATTACTGTAGTGTATTCTCACACAGAGGTGAACTAGATGGGTCATTACTGTAGAGTGCTGTAGTGTATTCTCACACAGAGGTGAACTGGATGGGTCATTACTGTAGAGTGCTGTAGTGTATTCTCACACAGAGGTGAACTAGATGGGTCATTACTGTAGTGTATATTCACACAGAGGTGAACTAGATGGGTCATTACTGTAGTGTATTCTCACACAGAGGTGAACTAGATGGGTCATTACTGTAGTGTATTCTCACACAGAGGTGAACTAGATGGGTCATTACTGTAGTGTATTCTCACACAGAGGTGAACTAGATGGGTCATTACTGTAGTGTATTCTCACACAGAGGTGAACTAGATGGGTCATTACTGTAGTGTATTCTCACACAGAGGTGAACTAGATGGGTCATTACTGTAGTGTATTCTCACACAGAGGTGAACTAGATGGGTCATTACTGTAGTGTATTCTCACACAGAGGTGAACTAGATGGGTCATTACTGTAGTGTATTCTCACACAGGTGAACTAGATGGGTCATTACTGTAGAGTGCTGTAGTGTATTCTCACACAGAGGTGAACTAGATGGGTCATTACTGTAGAGTGCTGTAGTATATTCTCACACAGAGGTGAACTGGATGGGTCATTACTGTAGTGTATTCTCACACAGAGGTGAACTCGATGGGTCATTAGTGTAGAGTGCTGTAGTGTATTCTCACACAGAGGTGAACTCCATGGGTCATTACTGTAGAGAACTGTAGTGTATTCTCACACAGAGGTGAACTAGATGGGTCATTACTGTAGAGTGCTGTAGTGTATTCTCACACAGAGGTGAACTAGATGGGTCATTACTGCAGAGTGCTGTAGTGTATTCTCACACAGAGGTGAACTCGATGGGTCATTAGTGTAGAGTGCTGTAGTGTATTCTCACACAGAGGTGAACTCCATGGGTCATTACTGTAGAGAACTGTAGTGTATTCTCACACAGAGGTGAACTCGATGGGTCATTACTGTAGAGTGCTGTAGTGTATTCTCACACAGAGGTGAACTCGACCAGTGTATTACACTAGCTGTTTATAGCTGCTTAGACCAGTGTATTATACTAGTTGTTGAGAGCTGCTTAGACCAGTGTATTATACTAGTTGTTTATAGCTACTTAGACCAGTGTATTACACTAGTTGTTTATAGCTGCTTAGAACAGTGTATTATACTGGTTGTTGAGCGCTGCTTAGACCAGTGTATTATACTAGTTGTTGAGAGCTGCTTAGACCAGTGTATTATACTAGTTGTTTATAGCTACTTAGACCAGTGTATTACACTAGTTGTTTATAGCTGCTTAGAACAGTGTATTATACTGGTTGTTGAGCGCTGCTTAGACCAGTGTATTATACTAGTTGTTGAGAGCTGCTTTGACCAGTGTATTATACTAGTTGTTTATAGCTACTTAGATCAGTGTATTATACTGGTTGTTGAGAGCTGCTTAGACCAGTGTATTATACTGGTTGTTGTTTATAGCTGCTTAGACCAGTGTATTATACTGGTTGTTGTTTATAGCTGCTTATACCAGTGTATTATACTGGTTGTTGTTTATAGCTGCTTAGACCAGTGCATTATACTTGTTGTTTATAGCTGCTTAGACCAGTGTATTATACTGGTTGTTGAGAGCTGCTTAGACCAGTGTATTATACTGGTTGTTGAGAGCTGCTTAGACCAGTGTATTATACTGGTTGTTGAGAGCTGCTTAGACCAGTGCATTATACTTGTTGTTTATAGCTGTTTAGACCAGTGTATTATACTGGTTGTTGTTGAGAGCTGCTTAGACCAGTGTATTATACTAGTTGTTTAGAGCTGCTTAGACCAGTGTATTATACTTGTTGTTTATAGCTGCTTAGACCAGTGTATTACACTGGTTGTTGTTGAGAGCTGCTTAGACCAGTGTATTATACTGGTTGTTGTTGAGAGCTGCTTAGACCAGTGTATTATACTGGTTGTTGTTTATAGCTGCTTAGACCAGTGTATTATACTTGTTGTTTATAGCTGCTTAGAACAGTGTATTATACTGGTTGTTGTTTATAGCTGCTTAGAACAGTGTTTTTGTCCTTTCAGTGATGTGGTAGTTTAGGCCTGGTCTACAGTCAGTAATGTGGTAGTTTAAGTCTGGTCATCAGTCAGTAATGTGGTAGTTTAGGTCTGGTCATCAGTCAGTGATGTGGTAGTTTAGGCCTGGTCTACAGTCAGTAATGTGGTAGTTTAAGTCTGGTCTACAGTCAGTGATGTGGTAGTTTAGGTCTGGTCTCCCAGCTCGTACAGTAATGTGGTAGTTTAGGTCTGGTCTACAGTCAGTAATGTGGTAGTTTATGTCTGGTCTACAGTCAGTAATGTGGTAGTTTAGGTCTGGTCTACAGTCAGTAATGTTGTAGTTTAGGTCTGTCCTCCCAGCTCGTACAGTAATGTGGTAGTTTAGGTCTGGTCTACAGTCAGTAATGTGGTAGTTTAGGTCTGGTCATCAGTCAGTAATGTGGTAGTTTAGGTCTGGTCTACAGTCAGTGATGTGGTAGTTTAGGTCTGGTCTACAGTCAGTAATGTGGTAGTTTAGGTCTGGTCTACAGTCAGTAATGTGGTAGTTTATGTCTGGTCTACACTCAGTAATGTTGTAGTTTAGGTCTGTCCTCCCAGCTCGTACAGTAATGTGGTAGTTTAGGTCTGGTCTAGAGTCAGTGATGTGGTAGTTTAGGTCTGGTCTAGAGTCAGTAATGTGGTAGTTTATGTCTGGTCTACAGTCAGTAATGTGGTAGTTTAGGTCTGGTCTACAGTCAGTAATGTTGTAGTTTAGGTCTGTCCTCCCAGCTCTTAAAGTAATGTGGTAGTTTAGGTCTGGTCTAGAGTCAGTAATGTGGTAGTTTAGGTCTGGTCTACAGTCAGTAATGTGGTAGTTTATGTCTGGTCTAGAGTCAGTAATGTGGTAGTTTAGGTCTGGTCTACAGTCAGTAATGTGGTAGTTTAGGTCTGGTCTACAGTCAGTAATGTGGTAGTTTAGGTCTGGTCATCAGTCAGTAATGTGGTAGTTTAGGTCTGGTCATCAGTCAGTAATGTGGTAGTTTAGGTCTGGTCTACAGTCAGTAATGTGGTAGTTTAAGTCTGGTCTACAGTCAGTGATGTGGTAGTTTAGGTCTGGTCTCTCAGCTCGTACAGTAATGTGGTAGTTTAGGTCTGGTCTACAGTCAGTAAAGTGGTAGTTTATGTCTGGTCTACAGTCAGTAATGTGGTAGTTTAGGTCTGGTCTACAGTCAGTAATGTGGTAGTTTAGGTCTGGTCTACAGTCAGTAATGTTGTAGTTTAGGTCTGTCCTCCCAGCTCGTACAGTAATGTGGTAGTTTAGGTCTGGTCTACAGTCAGTAATGTGGTAGTTTATGTCTGGTCTACAGTCAGTAATGTGGTAGTTTGGTCTGGTCTACAGTCAGTAATGTGGTAGTTTAGGTCTGGTCTACAGTCAGTAATGTGGTAGTTTAGGCCTGGTCTACAGTCAGTAATGTTGTAGTTTAGGTCTGTCCTCCCAGCTCGTACAGTAATGTGGTAGTTTAGGTCTGGTCTACAGTCAGTAATGTGGTAGTTTATGTCTGGTCTACAGTCAGTAATGTGGTAGTTTAGGTCTGGTCTACAGTCAGTTATGTGGTAGTTTAGGTCTGGTCATCAGTCAGTAATGTGGTAGTTTGGTCTGGTCTACAGTCAGTAATGTTGTAGTTTAGGTCTGTCCTCCCAGCTCTTAAAGTAATGTGGTAGTTTAGGTCTGGTCTAGAGTCAGTAATGTGGTAGTTTAGGTCTGGTCTACAGTCAGTAATGTGGTAGTTTAGTTCTGGTCTACAGTCAGTGATGTGGTAGTTTAGGTCTGGTCTCCCAGCTCGTACAGTAATGTGGTAGTTTAGGTCTGGTCTACAGTCAGTAATGTGGTAGTTTAGGTCTGGTCTACAGTCAGTAATGTGGTAGTTTAGGTCTGGTCTACAGTCAGTAATGTGGTAGTTTAGGTCTGGTCATCAGTCAGTGATGTGGTAGTTTAGGTCTGGTCTACAGTCAGTAATGTGGTAGTTTAGGTCTGGTCTACAGTCAGTAATGTGGTAGTTTAGGTCTGGTCATCAGTCAGTAATGTGGTAGTTTAGGTCTGGTCTACAGTCAGTAATGTGATAGTTTAGGTCTGGTCTACAGTCAGTAATGTGGTAGTTTATGTCTGGTCTACAGTCAGTAATGTGGTAGTTTAGGTCTGGTCTACAGTCAGTAATGTGGTAGTTTAGGTCTGGTCTACAGTCAGTAATGTTTACTCTATGGAATGTCTTAGTCGCCCAACCGCTGGTGGCTGTACACGGTGGAGGCTGACAACCGCTGGTGGCTGTACACGGTCGAGGCTGACAACCTCTGGTGGCTGTACACGGTGGAGGCTAACAACCGCTGGTGGCTGTACACGGTCGAGGCTGACAACCGCTGGTGGCTGTACACGGTGGAGGCTGACAACCGCTGGTGGCTGTACACGGTGGAGGCTGACAACCTCTGGTGGCTGTACACGGTGGAGGCTGACAACCTCTGGTGGCTGTACATGGTGGAGGCTGACAACCGCTGGTGGCTGTACACGGTGGAGGCTGACAACCTCTGGTGGCTGTACACAGTGGAGGCTGACAACCGCTGGTGGCTGTACACGGTGGAGGCTGACAACCGCTGGTGGCTGTACACGGTCGAGGCTGACAACCTCTGGTGGCTGTACACGGTGGAGGCTGACAACCTCTGGTGGCTGTACACGGTGGAGGCTAACAACCGCTGGTGATTAAATTCTCCATTTGACTCATCTGGTCATGGTATTTGACTCATCCAGTCATGGTATTTGACTCATCCAGTCATGGTATTTGACTCATCCAGTCATGGTATTTGACTCATCCAGTCATGGTATTTGACTCATCCGGTCATGGTATTTGACTCATCCAGTCATGGTATTTGACTCATCCAGTCATGGTATTTGACTCATCCAGTCATGGTATTTGACTCATCCAGTCATGGTATTTGACTCATCCGGTCATGGTATTTGACTCATCCAGTCATGGTATTTGACTCATCCAGTCATGGTATTTGACTCATCCAGTCATGGTATTTGACTCATCCAGTCATGGTATTTGAAACATATTTCCTCCTTAAGGGGCGGGGAGTTCCCCCTTTAGAAGCCTTATCACTGGTCCTGTCGTCTAGCTGAGAGGCTGACAGAGACGACCAGATGTGAAATGGCCTCTTCTTCTCCGTCAGCTGTTAGGATAGAGACAAGCGGAACTACGGATAGCAACGCTCCATTCTCCTCTCTGTAACTTAAAGTCACATAAACCTTTTACTCTTTATGGATTTCATGCCCCATTGTCTGAGAAAATATTGTGAAATAACTTTGATATGTCCATGAAAGTATAAGTAGAATAATATATTAGTTTTAATATATGCTGACTAAGGTATATTTTTTATACCTTGTCAACTTATTCTCTCTTCAGTCTTCCTAACTCAGAAACAAAACCACAACCCTCCCTTGTGTCAAATCAAAACCACAACCCTCCTTGTGTCAAATCAAAACCACATCCTTTCACTGTGTCAAATCAAAACCACAACCCTCCCTTGTGTCAAATCAAAACCACATCCTTTCACTGTGTCAAATCAAAACCACAACCCTCCTTGTGTCAAATCAAAACCACATCCTTTCACTGTGTCAAATCAAAACCACAACCCTCCTTTGTGTCAAATCAAAACCACATCCTTTCATGTGTCAAATCAAAACCACAACCCTCCTTTGTGTCAAATAAAAACCACAACCCTCCTTGTGTCAAATCAAAACCACATCCTTTCACTGTGTCAAATCAATACCACATCCTTTCACTGTGTCAAATCAAAACCACAACCCTCCTTTGTGTCAAATAAAAACCACAACCCTCCTTGTGTCAAATCAAAACCACATCCTTTCACTGTGTCAAATCAAAACCACATCCTTTCACTGTGTCAAATCAAAACCACATCCTTTCACTGTGTCAAATCAAAACCACATCCTTTCACTGTGTCAAATCAAAACCACATCCTTTCACTGTGTCAAATCAAAACACATCCTTTCACTGTGTCAAATCAAAACCACATCCTTTCACTGTGTCAAATCAAAACCACAACCCTCCTTTGTGTCAAATAAAAAACCACAACCCTCCTTTGTGTCAAATCAAGACCACATCCTTTCACTGTGTCAAATCCAAACCACAACCCTCCTTGTGTCAAATCAAAACCACATCCTTTCACTGTGTCAAATCCAAACCAGAACCCTTGACAAACCAGAACCCTTCAGATGTGACTTCACATTAAGATTAATTTCTACCGTTTAAACACCATTATTTAAACATAAGTGAATTCTCCCGTCTCACTGAGAGATCATATTGAAGTTAAGGCCCTGACCATGTGGACCAGTGTAAACAAATGTCAACAAAGACCCTGGTGTGTATATGAGAGGTCAACACTGTTCTGTGTATGAGAGGAGAGAGAGGTCTGTCATATTCATTATGTCTGGAAGGATACGTAGTAGAATGTTCCTCTGCCCTCACATTCCTCCAGAGTGATTAGTCACTTCATTTGTCCAAAGGCAGAAAAAACAGAATGCCGTCAGCCTCGACCGTGTACAGCCACACTGCTGGTTTGTATAATAAACCAGAATGCCCTCAGCCTAGACAGCATACAGCCACACTGCAGCCACACTGCTGGTTTGTATAATAAACCAGAATGCCCTCAGCCTCGACCGCGTACAGCCACACTGCTGGTTTGTATAATAAACCAGAATGCCCTCAGCCTCAAGAGCGTACAGCCACACTGCTGGTTTGTATAATAAACCAGAATGCCGTCAGCCTCGACCGCATACAGCCACACTGCTGGTTTGTATAATAAACCAGAATGCCGTCAGCCTAGACAGCGTACAGCCACACTGCTGGTCTGTATAATAACCAGAATGCCGTCAGCCTAGACAGCGTACAGCCACACTGCTGGTTTGTATAATAAACCAGAATGCCGTCAGCCTAGACAGCGTACAGCCTCACTGCAGCCACACTGCTGGTTTGTATAATAAACCAGAATGCCGTCAGCCTCGACCGCGTACAGCCACACTGCTGGTTTGTATAATAAACCAGAATGCCGTCAGCCTAGACAGCGTACAGCCTCACTGCAGCCACACTGCTGGTTTGTATAATAAACCAGAATGCCGTCAGCCTAGACAGCGTACAGCCTCACTGCAGCCACACTGCTGGTTTGTATAATAAACCAGAATGCCGTCAGCCTAGACAGCGTACAGCCACACTGCTGTCTGTATAATAAACCAGAATGCCGTCAGCCTAGACAGCGTACAGCCTCACTGCAGCCACACTGCTGGTTTGTATAATAAACCAGAATGCCGTCAGCCTAGACAGCGTACAGCCACACTGCTGGTCTGTATAATAAACCAGAATGCCGTCAGCCTAGACAGCGTACAGCCACACTGCTGGTTTGTATAATAAACCAGAATGCCGTCAGCCTAGACAGCGTACAGCCACACTGCTGGTTTGTATAATAAACCAGAATGCCGTCAGCCTAGACAGCGTACAGCCACACTGCTGGTCTGTATAATTAAACCAGAATGCCGTCAGCCCTAGACAGCGTACAGCCACACCTGCTGGTTTGTATAATTCTAAGTGCTTTCTTTATGACAAAAATGCTACAGATAGACATAGACCAATAACAGACTACATGAGAATGCTTCCAGTGTTTACAGTCCAGATAGTAACCACTGCATCGTAAACAGGTCTACATTTAAAAAACAGGAAATACAGGTTGAATGTTTTAGGTACATTTTGTACATGGAATAATTCTATTATAATGTATATTTAATCTTACAGTACTAAGGGGAACACAACAGGATTA
>NW_022262696.1:67500-173427 GCF_002021735.2 Oncorhynchus kisutch | reverse complement strand
CTCTCTCTCTCTCTCTATCCCTCCCCTCCCTCTCTCACCCTTCATCTCTCTTCTCTCCTCTCTCTCTCTCTCTCTCTCTCTCTCACCCTTCACCTCTCTCTCTTCTCTCTCTCTCACCCTTCATCTCTCTCTCTCTCTCTATCCCTCCCTCCCTCTCTCTCTCTCTCTCTCTCTATCCCTCCCTCTCTCACCCCTCATCTCTTTCTCTCTCGGGGATAATTCTTCCATTCATTTCTATAGAGGCTGAATGATGACAGGTCTCTCTCTCACCCTTCATCTTTCTCTCTCTCTATCCCTCCCTCCTTCTCTCACCCTTCATCTCTCTCTCTATCCCTCCCTCTGTCACCCTTCACCTCTCTCTCTTTCTCTCTCACCCTTCATCTCTCTCTCTCACCCTTCACCTCTCTCTCTTTCTCTCTCACCCTTCATCTCTCTCTCTCACCCTTCATCTCTCTCTCTCTCTATCCCTCCCTGTCTCACCCTTCATTCTCTCTCTCTTTCTATCCCTCCCTGTCTCACCCTTCATCTCTCTCTCTTTCTATCCCTCCCTGTCTCACCCTTCATCTCTCTCTCTCTCTATCCCTCCCTGTCTCACCCTTCATCTCTCTCTCTCTCTCTATCCCTCCCTCTCTCACCCTTCATCTCTATCTCTCTCGGGTATAATTCTTCCCATTCATTTCTATAGAGACAAAATGCTGATAGGTCTCTCTCTCTCTCTCAGGAGTTAAACATCTAGAGAATGCTGTGACAGACAACACTATCAGTGTCCCATATCTCTACACCTGTCATCATTCAGCATTTTTGTCTCTGTTGAAATGAATGGGAAGAATTCTCCCCGAGGACATCTCTGTCAACCACATTATAATAACACACTGTACCAGGAAGATCCAGAAACTATTTATAATAGACCAGCTAGCGACCTCAAACTCCTTATTGCAACACGGTGACAAGGACAAGGTTTTACGTAACAGTAACTGTATCAGTCCCTAAACAGACTACCACTCTCCGAGAAATAGATTCCATAGAATTGAAATAGATTCCATAGAACTGAAATAGATTCCATAGAATTGAAATAGATTCCATAGAACTGAAATAGATTCCATAGAATTGAAATAGATTCCATAGAATTGAAATAGATTCCATAGAATTGAAATAGATTCCATAGAATTGAAATAGATTCCATAGAACTGAAATAGATTCCATAGAACTGAAATAGATTCCATAGAATTGAAATAGATTCCATAGAACTGAAATAGATTCCATAGAATTGAAATAGATTCCATAGAATTGAAATAGATTCCATAGAACTGAAATAGATTCCATAGAATTGAAATAGATTCCATAGAACTGAAATAGATTCCATAGAATTGAAATAGATTCCATAGAACTGAAATAGATTCCATAGAATTGAAATAGATTCCATAGACTGAAATAGATTCCATAGAATTGAAATAGATTCCATTGAATTTGTATGTATTTATTCCTTATTTTTCCAGGTAAAATGACTGAGAACATATTCTCGTTTACAGCAACAACCTGGGGATTAGTTACAGGGGAGAGGAGATATATTAGCCAATTGGAAGCTGGGGATGATTAGGTGATGAGGGTCAAATTAGGAATTTAGCCAGGACACCGGGGTTAACACCACTACTCTTATGATAAGTACCACGGGATCTTTAGTGACCACAGAGTCAGGACAGCCGTTTAACATCCCATCCGAATGGCAGCACCCTACACAGGGCAATGTCCCGTATCTCTGCCCTGGGATATTTCTTTTTTTTAGACCAGAGGAAAGAGTGCCTCTCTTCCAGCAGCATCTGGTCTCCCCCATCCGTAGACTGACCAGGACCAACCCTGCATAGCTGCAAGCCAGCAGTGGGATGCAGGATAGTGTGCTGCTGGCAGAGAACTGAAATAGATTCCATAGAACTGAAATAGATTCCATAGAACTGAAATAGATTCCATAGAACTGAAATAGATTCCATAGAATTACTCCCCTCAAACACAGCATTGCATATACATGATGTACTGAAGAAGCATGGAACTGACCCATTTCCCTGAAAATCAGGTTTAGAATAGTGTCCGTTGAATCAGAAGCATTTCCTCTCCTCTGCCAATGGTTTGTGTTGTTGTTATTTCTGCTCCCCAGACGGGATTATTTCTCCTTTCCTGTGATGATTCAGACAGAGAGAGTGGGAGAAAAACTCTGTTTCTGCATCTCTCTCCTCCCCCTCTCTCCTAATCTGGTGATGGATGGTCCCTCACTGGCACCATGTGTTGACTAATCACTGCAGAAGCCTGCAGTGCAGCACAGGAAGAAGATTAAGAGGCCCCGATGAGATCAATACAGACAGACTTCAGTCCTTCTCTCAGATAGAGAACCAACCTGAACCAACCACTGTGTGTGTGTGTGTGTGTGTGTGTGTGTGTGTGTGTGTGTGTGTGTGTGTGTGTGTGTGTGTGTGTGTGTGTGTGTGTGTGTGTGTGTGTGTGTGTGTGTGTGTGTGTGTGTGTGTGTGTGTGTGTGTGTGTGTGTGTGTGTGTGTGTGTGTGTATTGTAACCCACATGTGTCTCATATTGGAAGATCCCGCTATTCAAGTCCTTGCACCATTGAACTGGACTGTGGAAGTTGAGCTTTGCCTTATCACGGGGCGCCCCGCCAGACACGGTCTGCATTTTTTCATGCTGCGGGCGGGAGCGGGGCGGTCAGAGAGACTACTTTGGGACTTAAATAGTTTTGTTGTCCCGCATATTATTTGGAAAGGTGATCTTTCTGCTTAGTATGCGTTAGCATACATATGCATATGGTATTAAAATCACATGTGTTTGTCGCATTATTCACACGCTCAGAATTCGCTTGTTTCAACTTCAGTAGCCTACCTCTCCTCTCCTAGTTGGACGTGTGGTCTCATTGAAATAGAGTAGGCTGCAAAAATGGGCGGAGAAAACACGTGGCAGTTAACTTGAATATGGAATTAATTTAAATATAATTAGACTGTAGTTTACTACAGTGTCTGTAAATAAATATTGATAATGGAAAGATGTGGAGGGCGATCAAACAACGTGAGTCAAAGTGCAATCCCAAATATATATCATCATTGAAAAGGAAAAAGGCACAACGTGCACATAGGTTAGCCTACTATGGTGAGCTAGCTTTGTGCCTTTTCATTTTCAATAAGAACTGATTACCCATTTATTTTTCTCTTCCTGCAAATCCTCCTCCTATATCCTATATGCAAAACGTCATTTTTCTAGCTGATTAAAGTTCACTCGTCATATCTGCGATATCAGGTGTGAGTGTCGTCTGAATTGAATAGAGCTGGCTATAGAGTAGTAGACTATAGACCCCTTTTCTCTGTTTGCAAACATTATAGAACGAGGGCGATGCGCCAGTTGGTGGCACTCTTAAAAAGTAGGCTATAAAAAAATAGCTCAAGAAAAAGTCTCTCCAACTCTGCTCTCTTCAGAATACTATTCATCTACCATATTGGCTGATGTAGCCCAGTAATACAGATAACCTCATGTGGCCACGCGAGAATCTCTGGTGATTTAACCTATTTCTGAAGTTATTTTTCCCCATTTGATATTGCCTGTAGGATACCAAATTGCTGGGACCATGGCTGGCAACTGAGCTGTGTCACATAAGCCTAAAATAACATTGAGGGACTGCGGTTGGGTTTGGGACCAGTTCTTGTGGTAGAAGAGGGGAATCGGACAGAAAGCCAGCTGGGCGCTGGGGGAGTGGGACCAGTTCTTGTGGTAGAAGGGGGGGAATCGGACAGAAAGCCAGCTGGGCGCTGGGAGGTGTGCAGGGAGAGGGACCAGTCCTTGTGGTAGAAGGGGGGAATTGGACAGAAAGCCAGCTGGGCCTGGGAGGTATGCAGGGAGAGGGACCAGTTCTTGTGGTAGAAGGGGGGGAATCGGACAGAAAGTCAGCTGGGCCTGGGAGGTGTGCAGGGAGAGGGACCAGTCCTTGTGGTAGAAGGGGGGGAATTGGACAGAAAGCCAGCTGGGCCTGGGAGGTGTGCAGGGAGAGGGACCAGTCCTTGTGGTAGAAGGGGGGAATTGGACAGAAAGCCAGCTGGGAGGAAGACACCAGTCCTATCCAGACCTCCATCTGGAAAGTCATTATAACTGATGGTGAGCTGTTTTGATGCTGCTATGTGATGTGATTGTTCTTGTACATCTGGACTCATTACAATATGTCACCCTTTAGTACAGTGCAGTGGAAGGAATCACAGCCACCACAGAAACATTCACTCCTTCACTGAATACAACACAGTGGCATTACTGGGATGGTAACTCTGCTGGGAAAAATGCTTAGGCTGGTCACCAGCACTCACTGTGTTTTAGGCACTGGTCACCAGCACTCACTGTGTTTTAGACACTGGTCACCAGCACTCACTGTGTTTTAGGCACTGGTCACCAGCCTTTATTGTGTTTTAGGCACTGGTCACCAGCCTTTGCTGTGTTTTAGGCACTGGTCACCAGCACTCGCTGTGTTTTAGGCACTGGTCACCAGCACTCACTGTGTTTTAGACACTGGTCACCAGCCTTTATTGTGTTTTAGGCACTGGTCACCAGCCTTTGCTGTGTTTTAGGCACTGGTCACCAGCACTCGCTGTGTTTTAGGCACTGGTCACCAGCACTCACTGTGTTTTAGACACTGGTCACCAGCACTCACTGTGTTTTAGGCACTGGTCACCAGCACTCACTGTGTTTTAGGCACTGGTCACCAGCACTCACTGTGTTTTAGGCACTGGTCACCAGCACTCACTGTGTTTTAGGCACTGGTCACCAGCCTTTGCTGTGTTTTAGGCACTGGTCACCAGCACTCACTGTGTTTTAGGCACTGGTCACCAGCCTTTGCTGTGTTTTAGGCACTGGTCACCAGCACTCACTGTGTTTTAGGCACTGGTCACCAGCACTCACTGTGTTTTAGGCACTGGTCACCAGCACTCGCTGTGTTTTAGGCACTGGTCACCAGCACTCGCTGTGTTTTAGGCACTGGTCACCAGCACTCGCTGTGTTTTAGGCACTGGTCACCAGCACTCACTGTGTTTTAGGCACTGGTCACCAGCACGCACTGTGTTTTAGGCACTGGTCACCAGCACTCACTGTGTTTTAGACACTGGTCACCAGCACTCACTGTGTTTTGGGCACTGGTCACCAGCACTCGCTGTGTTTTAGGCACTGGTCACCAGCACTCGCTGTGTTTTAGGCACTGGTCACCAGCACTCACTGTGTTTTAGGCACTGGTCACCAGCACTCACTGTGTTTTAGGCACTGGTCACCAGCACTCACTGTGTTTTAGACACTGGTCACCAGCACTCACTATGTTTTAGGCACTGGTCACCAGCACTCACTGTGTTTTAGGCACTGGTCACCAGCACTCACTGTGTTTTAGGCACTTGTCACCAGCACTCACTGTGTTTTAGGCACTGGTCACCAGCACTCACTGTGTTTTAGGCACTGGTCACCAGCAGTTATTGTGTTTTGGAAACTGGTGACCAGCTTTCGTTGTGTTTTGGACCACGTGGTGAACCAGTTGTTTTGGACACTGGTCACCAGCGGAGCAGTGTTTTTGCTGGTTACCAGCCTTCGCTTTGGACAATGGTGACCAGCATACCGAAATGTGTTTTGGACAATGGTGACCAGCATACCGAAATGTGTTTTGGACAATGGTGACCAGCATACCGAAATGTGTTTTGGACAATGGTGACCAGCATACCGAAATGTGTTTTGGACAATGGTGACCAGCATACCTAAATGTGTTTTGGACAATGGTCACCAGCATACCGAAATGTGTTTTGGACAATGGTCACCAGCATACCGAAATGTGTTTTGGACAATGGTGACCAGCATACCGAAATGTGTTTTGGACAATGGTCACCAGCATACCGAAATGTGTTTTGGACAATGGTGACCAGCATACCGAAATGTGTTTTGGACAATGGTGACCAGCATACCGAAATGTGTTTTGGACAATGGTGACCAGCATACCTAAATGTGTTTTGGACAATGGTCACCAGCATACCGAAATGTGTTTTGGACAATGGTCACCAGCATACCGAAATGTGTTTTGGACAATGGTGACCAGCATACCGAAATGTGTTTTGGACAATGGTCACCAGCATACCGAAATGTGTTTTGGACAATGGTGACCAGCATACCAAAATGTGTTTTGGACAATGGTGACCAGCATACCGAAATGTGTTTTGGACAATGGTGACCAGCATACCGAAATGTGTTTTGGACAATGGTGACCAGCATACCGAAATGTGTTTTGGACAATGGTCACCAGCATACCGAAATGTGTTTTGGACAATGGTGACCAGCATACCAAAATGTGTTTTGGACAATGGTGACCAGCATACCGAAATGTGTTTTGGACAATGGTGACCAGCATACCGAAATGTGTTTTGGACAATGGTGACCAGCATACCGAAATGTGTTTTGGACAATGGTGACCAGCATACCGAAATGTTTTTGGACAATGGTGACCAGCATACCGAAATGTTTTTGGACAATGGTGACCAGCATACCGAAATGTGTTTTGGACAATGGTGACCAGCATACCGAAATGTGTTTTGGACAATGGTGACCAGCATACCGAAATGTGTTTTGGACAATGGTGACCAGCATACCGAAATGTATTTTGGACAATGGTGACCAGCATACCGAAATGTGTTTTGGACAATGGTGACCAGCATACCGAAATGTGTTTTGGACAATGGTGACCAGCATACCGAAATGTGTTTTGGACAATGGTGACCAGCATACCGAAATGTGTTTTGGACAATGGTGACCAGCATACCGAAATGTGTTTTGGACAATGGTGACCAGCATGGTGATTAGTATGGTAAAAAAAAAAGACTATGTATCAAGACTCAGGATGACCCAGATGCAGACACAGGAGGCGGATAGCACAGTTCTCAGATAATTTATTATAAACACGGGGCAGGTAAAGGACAGGTCGAGGAGGACAGGCAGAGGTTCGTGATCAGGTCAGAGTCAGGTAGGTACAGGACGGCAGGCAGGCAGGTCAGAACCAGGAATAACTAGGAAACAGAACTTGAGAAACAGGAAGACAGGAAAGCATGCTGGTAAGACCTGACAAAACGAACTGGCCACGGACAAACAGAGAACACAGGTATAAATACACAGGGGATAAATGGGCAGATGGGTGACACCCGGAGGGGGGGTGGCGACAAGCACAAAGACAGGTGAAACAGATCAGGGTGTGACAGTATGAAATTAATAGTACAACTACTGAGCTATATTGTATGCCAAAAATTGGGAACATTTTATTATTTTATACTAATCCAATTTCTCATTGAAAGAGAATTCGGAATCAAGTACTAAAAAAAGCTAAAGATGTTTGAACAGCAACCCCAAAATGACTCAGTATATACAGTGCCTTGCGAAAGTATTCGGCCCCCTTGAACTTTGAGACCTTTTGCCACATTTCAGGCTTCAAACATAAAGATATAAAACTGTATTTTTTTGTGAAGAATCAACAACAAGTGGGACACAATCATGAAGTGGAACGACATTTATTGGATATTTCAAACTTTTTTAACAAATCAAAAACTGAAAAATTGTGCGTGCAAAATTATGCAGACTCCTGATGGAGTCTGCAAAAGACCTGAGACTGGGACGGAGATTTGTCTTCCAACAAGACAATGATCCAAAACATAAAGCAAAATCTACAATGGAATTGTTCAAAAATAAACATATCCAGGTGTTAGAATGGCCAAGTCAAAGTCCAGACCTGAATCCAATCGAGAATCTGTGGAAAGAACTGAAAACTGCTGTTCACAAATGCTCTCCATCCAACCTCACAGAGCTCGAGCTGTTTTGCAAGGAGGAATGGGAAAAAATGTCAGTCTCTCGATGTGCAAAACTGATAGAGACATACCCCAAGTGACTTACAGCTGTAATCGCAGCAAAAGGTGGCGCTACAAAGTATTAACTTAAGGGGGCTGAATAATTTTGCACGCCCAATTTCTCAGTTTTTGATTTGTTAAAAAAGTTTGAAATATCCAATAAATGTCGTTCCACTTCATGATTGTGTCCCACTTGTTGTTGATTCTTCACAAAAAAATACAGTTTTATATCTTTATGTTTGAAGCCTGAAATGTGGCAAAAGGTCGCAAAGTTCAAGGGGGCCGAATACTTTCGCAAGGCACTGTATGTCTGTTCTCAGAGCAGCATTAGAACCGGTTGATACAAACTGGTCAACATCTTTAGCTGGCTGGTGTTTTAACCTAAGGCTTATTAAACTGTTGGCTGGCTAACATGATAAACTTAGAGAAACTAATTGCCTGCCAACTAAGGTTTGTTTAGCTAGCTAACACCCCAGATCATAATTTACTCAGTAGCCTCCTCATTTACACTCCTCATGCAAAGGCTCCCCAATAACTTTACCCAGTTGCACAGCATGACTGCGCAGTTTACCTCAACATAATTAAGGATTGTTTTTTGTGAACCACAGCAAAGTTTTTATGACCTGTCTTGTCTGTCTGTCTGGGCCAAGCTGAGCCTCGTCTGGGCCTCGTTTGGTTCGTGCACTTCTAAAAGCACAGCAAAGTTTTTATGACCTGTCTTGTCTGTCTGTCTGGGCCAAGCTGAGCCTCGTCTGGGCCTCGTTTGGTTCGTGCACTTCTAAAAGCAGCCACTAGATGGCGTCCTAAACCACCTGATGTCCCCAAAACATCTCTGTGAAAAAGTGCCACTTAACGTGATACCATAGAGCAGCCGTTCTTTAAAGCATGGGTAGCGGGTCGCGACGTGTGAGAGTAAATTAATATTTTTGTTGATTAATTACTGGAATTGATTTGGTCAAGTGCAATTAAACTCTCTGCTCAGTTTGGCAGCCGCACGAGTTTCGGCAGGTTCCTTCACTCCGCGACTCTCAGGCTGCAGTACTGTCGTTCTGTAGCAGATGAAGCGCTGCCAGTCATTTGTCGCGTTCAAAACAACTGGGAACTCGGAGAAATAGGAGGTCAGTAAAACAATACATTTGAAGAGGAAACATGATCAGACCTACTGTGCATTTTACTGTAGAAATGACTGTTGAAAACAAGTCTAGGTGGGAACTGTTGCTCTTAAAATACAAGTAATGTGTTTTGTTCTGAACTGGAATAAATAGATTGAAGCAAGATTATTTTTGAGGAAAACACTCACACAGTTCTGGGTAGCTCCTCTACAGCAGGAAGCCGTCTCCTGCCTGACTGAGAAAGCAGTAGATGTTCTGGTCCAGTTTGGCAACACATACCTATGTGAGTCAGGGTTCTCTGTGTGTGTGTGTGTGTGTAATGCCTCAAAAAGCATCTTGCTTTAATCAGTTTATTCCAGTTCAGAATGAACATGAATTCTTGTATTTTAGCAGCAACAGTTCCAACCTAGACAGATATGTACGAGTGTTTTTAATGGGAGGAAATGAACATGAATTCTTGTATTTTAGCAGCAACAGTTCCAACCTAGACAGATATGTACGAGTGTTTTTAATGGGAGGAAATAAACATGAATTCTTGTATTTTAGCAGCAACAGTTCCAACCTAGACAGATATGTACGAGTGTTTTTAATGGGAGGAAATAAACATGAATTCTTGTATTTTAGCAGCAACAGTTCCAACCTAGACAGATATGTACGAGTGTTTTTAATGGGAGGAAATGAACATGAATTCTTGTATTTTAGCAGCAACAGTTCCAACCTAGACAGATATGTACGAGTGTTTTTAATGGGAGGAAATGAACATGAATTCTTGTATTTTAGCAGCAACAGTTCCAACCTAGACAGATATGTACGAGTGTTTTTAATGGGAGGAAATGAACATGAATTCTTGTATTTTAGCAGCAACAGTTCCAACCTAGACAGATATGTACGAGTGTTTTTAATGGGAGGAAATGAACATGAATAGCTATTTATATGGGTATTTAATGTCATCGTTATTTGTCTATATTGTATTCGTTTTAGGTACAAGGGAAATTAAATGTACTGATGTTTCCATAAGCTTGAGTCCCAGGAAAACACAGAATTTCTAATTTGGGTCCCAGGCTGAAAAAGTTTAAGAACCCCTGCCTTAGAGATTAGAGGAGTCCTCTGTGCATCTGTCCCATTAGGGCGTCTGGGAGCGCTTTGGGTAGCGCCATGAGCCCATCTCCATTTTGAAGTTGTCCATTTTCTTATTTTATGAGTTGGTAAACAAACTGAAAGGGTGCACACTGCCCCCTGGAGGGTGTTGTTGGAACAGGTGTAAAGCCAAGGTTGGCGATTTACTGCCACCTGCTGTTATGGAATGTTTCCTCACCAGTATCATTCATTGGCTGATCCTGATGACCTGGATGGAATCATGTGATCCTTCCTTAACCAATAGGAAGTCCCACCCAGTTGACTATTACTCATGGGCTGACTATAATTCATTGGCTGATCCTGATGACCTGGATGGAATCATGTGATCCTTCCTTAACCAATAGGAAGTCCCACCCAGTTGACTATTACTCATGGGCTGACTATAATTCATTGGCTGATCCTGATGACCTGGATGGAATCATGTGATCCTTCCTTAACCAATAGGAAGTCCCACCCAGTTGACTATTACTCATAGGCTGACACTAATTCATTGGCTGATCCTGATGACCTGGATGGAATCATGTGATCCTTCCTTAACCAATTGGAAGTCCCACCCAGTTGACTATTACTCATGGGCTGACTATAATTCATTGGCTGGTCCTTTCAATGGCAATATCCATGCACAAATGGGTTTTATCCATCTTGAGGCCGCTATAATTCTCTATGTGCAATACAGAAGACCAGTGGTTCATGTATTTCTAACAAAGATGGTGAATAAATCAAGATAATTCACTCAGGCCGTTTCCCATTGAAAATAATGGTCAGTTCCGTTCTGCTTAATCGGGCATGGGGGACTCTCCCAAAGACACCAATGTGATAGCAGCTGCGTCTGGTCTGCTTAGTTCACGGACTTCCATTGAACCAGAAAGAAATGAGGGGGTGGGATGTCTGGCTTTCTCTTCCGTCTCGGCCTCCAATAACATTTTGCTCTGCCCACAGCACCTCCTTATGTGTTAGTTCAACCAATCATTTGGCCTATGTTCTTATGAGGCGTCCCTATTGGACAGGTAGGACCTTTCAGAGGAACATCACTAAGTACCAGTCATCAATCTGTCTGTTACCCATGGAGATGGAAAGATGTCGTAACCTTATAACCATCCAATTATGGCCTCCGTGAGCGCATGGGCAGCGCCATCTCCATTTTGAAGTAGTCCATTTTCATCTTCACGATTGGCTGAACCCTCCTGATGACCAGGTTGGACATGATGACTCCAACAGGGTCACCAGGAGGGCTCAGCCAATGGGGTTGGAAGTCCCACCCAGTTGATTACATTAAAAATGGTGGAAGCCCTCAATGGTAATGTCCATGCAAAAACAGGTTATTTCCCAGATATGACCTCTGTCCATCTCTATGCTGTTATGACCTCTGTCCATCTCTATGCTGTCAGCCCATAAAAGAGCAAACCAAACACCCAGGTGGGAAGACTGCCTTGACTGGGGTCCTGTGTGCCATGTGCTGAGATTTTGACTAACAAAAAGGATATAGCTTTAAATCAGATTTGACATTTCATAGCAGGTTAGGATAATTAACGTATCAGGCTAAAACAAATACTTTAAGGTCAGGAAAAGAGTTTGGGTTAGCTAAAATGCAAAAAATTAAATTACAATAACCTTTTGATTTAAATTTGACAAAAGCTGTATCCATTCTAGCCATGGCCATGTGCTGTTTGAAGGGTGCTGTTTATCCCAGTGTTTAATCGAAAGGTATTCCTTGTTTTAACTGCTATTTGCAATTCAGCAACAACAGATAATGAAACAAACCAAATTAATGTAATGTTCATTTTTATTCTTTCTACATGCTACATTCTATTCCGGTGTACTTTGTGAACATGAAGCTGATGAGAACTAATTGTTACACACAATGGCTGTATTATTAACACAGGCAGCCCAATTCGGATCTTTTTGAAATTGGGGGGGGATTGTCGTCTAACATCGGGGGATTCAACACTTGGAGAAGTAGCTGGAGGCCACCGTGGCGACACATTCCTTCTGGAAGAGCAGGTTGATCCTACAAGATAATTCAAATGTCCATATTCAGTTACAGCCCTAGAGGTGCTCGCATACAATCACTAAAAGGACATTCTAAATTCACGAAAGGGCATTCTAAATTCACTAAAGGGCATTCTAAATTCACTAAAGGGCATTCTAAATTCACTAAAGGGCATTCTAAATTCACTAAAGGGCATTCTAAATTCACGAAAGGGCATTCTAAATTCACGAAAGGGCATTCTAAATTCACTAAAGGGCATTCTAAATTCACTAAAGGGCATTCTAAATTCACTAAAGGGCATTCTAAATTCACTGAAGGACATTCTAAATTCTCTAAATTCACTAAAGGACATCCTAAATTCACTGAAGTACATCCTAAATTACGAAAGGACATCCTAAATTTACTAAAGGACATCCTAAATTCACTAAAGGACATCCTAAATTCACTAAAGGACATCCTAAATTCACTAAAGGACATCCTAAATTCACTAAAGGACATCCTAAATTCACTAAAGGACATCCTAAATTCACTAAAGGACATCCTAAATTCACTAAAGGACATCCTAAATTCACTAAAGGACATCCTAAATTCACTAAAGGACATCCTAAATTTACTAAAGGACATCCTAAATTCACTAAAGGACATCCTAAATTCACTAAAGGACATCCTAAATTCACTAAAGGACATCCTAAATTTACTAAAGGACATCCTAAATTCACTAAAGGACATCCTAAATTCACTAAAGGACATCCTAAATTCACTAAAGGACATCCTAAATTCACTAAAGGACATCCTAAAGTGACACTCTCATAGAATGTTTCACTCATTTAAAAACATTGAATGCGAAACCAATAAACTCACGTTGATAAGATGGAAATAAAAATGTATTTACAAAATGTAAAATACACATTTTTTATTTGCATACTTACATTCTCTTTAGAGCCTTAGTTTGTTGACCACGCCCACTTTCCCTGTTTGAATGGAGAGAAAGAAACACAATGTATGAGTTCATAAGAATTGCTGCGCAGAAACACAGTATATTAACACAATGAGAAAGTGGAGGGAAAACATTCACCTCAAAACCAAAACACTCACATTGTCTGTTTGATCGTCTTCACACAGTTAAAGTCATCGCTTATGTCGTCATCAATCAAAGCTTGAGAGAAACAAAAAGCCCAACAGAGATCAATAACTGACACGGTCACACAAGCCATTTTAGAGATGCATAACTGACACTGTCACACAAGCCATTTTAGAGATGCATAACTGACACTGTCACACAAGCCATTTTAGAGACGCATAACTGACACAGCCATTTTAGAGATGCATAACTGACACAGCCATTTTAGAGATGCATAACTGACACTTTCACACAAGCCATTTTAGAGATGCATAACTGACACAGCCATTTTAGAGACGCATAACTGACACAGCCATTTTAGAGATGCATAACTGACACTGTCACACAAGCCATTTGAATCTAACATCCACCTACTCTATCAATGATCCTGTTGTGCATCTTTAGCACGTTAATACATGGAGTTTTCCCGACAGGTCAAACACATTGAACTCACCACTGCAGTTCATCTGACAAAGGTTCAACGATGGAGTTGAGCCCGAGGAACAAATCACACGATCGCTCAGCTGGAACAAGCCGTAGAGGGTCCCCATGGTCTCTTCTTCGCTGGAGTCTTCCTCTCCTGAGGTGAAGTGATTCCCAGCGTGTCTCTTACCTCTCTTAGGAGGCTGCTCAGGGCGGGTAGGAAGGGTAAGGCGGGTAGGGTAGTTAGGGCGGGGAGGAGGGGTAGGGTGGTTAGGGCGGGCAGGAGGGGTAGGGTGGTTATCATTGTTAGCAGGGTGGGTTGGGTCAACATCATCCCCGGCATGTCTCTTACCCCTCTTAGGAGGCTGCTCAGGGCGGGTAGGAAGGGTAAGGCGGGTAGGGTAGTTAGGGCGGGGAGGAGGGGTAGGGTGGTTAGGGCGGGCAGGAGGGGTAGGGTGGTTATCATTGTTAGCAGGGTGGGTTGGGTCAACATCATCCCCGGCATGTCTCTTACCCCTCTTAGGAGGGGGCTCAGGGCGATGGCGGTCATTAACCTTGGCAGGGTGGGTAGGGCCGTCATCATCCCTCCAAGCAGTCACAAAACTGGTGTTGAAACCCGAGGCCTTCTCCACGTGGCAGACGACTGGAAGAGGCAACAAACACGTAGTGTTACTTCAATCCCACACAGATTTAGATTTAGTTATATCCTTCCTGTTTGGCCCTGTCCGGGGGTGTCCTCGGATGGGGCCACAGTGTCTCCTGACCCCTCCGGTCTCAGCCTCCAGTATTTATGCTGCAGTAGTTTGTGTGTCGGGGGGCTGGGGTCAGTTTGTTATATCTGGAGTACTTCTCCTGTCTTATCCGGTGTCCTGTGTGAATCTAAGTGTGCTCTCTCTCATTCTCTCTTTCTCTCTCTCGGAGGACCTGAGCCCTAGGACCATGCCCCAGGCCTACCTAACTTGATGACTCCTTGCTGTCCTCAGTCCACCTGGCCGTGCTGCTGCTCCAGTTTCAACTGTTCTGCCTTATTATTATACGACCATGCTGGTCATTTATGAACATTTTAACATCTTGGCCATGTTCTGTTATAATCTCCACCCGGCACAGCCAGAAGAGGACTGGCCACCCCACATAGCCTGGTTCCTCTCTAGGTTTCTTCCTAGGTTTTGGCCTTTCTTGGGAGTTTTTCCTAGCCACCGTGCTTCTACACCTGCATTGCTTGCTGTTTGGGGTTTTAGGCTGGGTTTCTGTACAGCACTTTGAGATATCAGCTGATGTACGAAGGGCTATATAAATAAATTTGATTTGATTTAGACGAGTCTTGGAATAAAAAGTCATTTCAATTGAGAATCTCGATATTTTTTTTAAAAGCGTTTCTTAGTCCAGGATTAGGCTTAATCTGTGTTCTGGGATACCAATCCACATAATTTAAGAAATAATTCCTATTTTTTTAAGGAAAAAAAACCCCATTGGGTTTATGTAATGTAACTTACTTTTAGCCACAAAATCGTTGTTTGTCAGGTTCTTCACTCCGGCTCCCCCAGTCACTCCGGCTCCCCCAGTCATGTTGAATTTGAGGGCCTCCTTCTCCAACAAGTTCTTCAGCTCACATTTGGAAAGGATCCGTCCCTCAGACAGACTGGGGACCAAGGCTGCTACAGCCAACACCACCAACATCTGCATCTTCATGTTGTCTCTGTCCGGCTTGTCTTTCCTCGGTTGAGACGAGAAGATTACAGTGCACAGTAAATATACTTTTGGTGCCCCAAGAGCCTCTTGGGAGTGACGTGACCAAGACTCGTACTTACCTTTTGGTTTTTTTCCATCTAAAGTAAGGTTGGATCTTTGAAATACGTCAATGTAACAAAACTCCACCCAATATTTTGTTTCAACACTCAGTTCAGACCCTCTAAGGGAAACGCTTTAAAAACTGCCTTGTGATGGTACGACAAAGGGTTTTCCTTTGTTAAACAAGTTGCACCATGACCTACTGAAAACGGAGGTTAGGCTTTAGCTTAGACTTTAGACACACAATAAGGACAAACAACTCTCACGGGTATCTCACGACCACATGACTACAATCACCAGGTAACTTCAATCGCAGTGAGCCACACCTAATAACACTACTTATGTGTCCAGAGGTAATCTCTCGAAACGGAGAGAAAACCCGAAACCCGCAACAAGAGCTAAAAATAGCATTATTTTCATTGTCCTGTTCTGACTGATCACATGACGTATAGAGTAACGTGAGGCCCATCAATGCGGTTGGGTTTTCATGCATTGTATTCCTCTGTACTGTTCGTGTCAGGGAACACCGTGTTTGCAGATGGATAACATGTCTGGAATGGAACGACACAAAAAGGTACCATGTCAATGACAGAAACGTCCCCTTTTTTCAGGACCCCGTCTTTCACAGATAATCCGTATGAATCCAAATAACTTCACAGATCTTCATTGTAAAGGGTTTAAACACGGTTTCCCATGCATAAACAATTAATGAACATGCACCTGTGGAACGGTCGTTAAGACACCAACAGCTTACAGATGGTAGGCAATTAAGGTCACAGTTATGAAAACTTAGGACACTAAAGAGGCCTTTCTACTGACTCTGAAAAACACCAAAAGAAAGATGCCCAGGGTCCCTGCGCATCTGCGTGAACATGCCTTAGGCATGCTGCAAGGAGGCATGAGGACTGCAGATGTGGCCATGTCCGTACTGTGAGACGCCTAAGACAGGAAGACAGGACGGACAGCTGATCGTCCTCGCAGCGTCAGACCACATGTAACAACACCTGCACAGGATTGTGCACAGGATTGTAGGCCTGTTGTAAGGCAGGTCCTCACCAGACATCACCGGCAACAATGTTATCTATGGGCACAAACCCACCGTCGCTGGACCAGTCAGGACTGGCAAAAAGTGCTCTTCACTGACAAGTCGCTGTTTTGTCTCACCAGGGGTGATGGTCGGATTCGTGTTTATCGTCAAAGGAATGAGCGTTACACCGAGGCCTGTACTCTGGAGCGGGATCGATTTGGAGGTGGAGGGTCTGTCATGGTCTGGGTCGGTGTGTCACAGCATCATTGGACTGAGCTTGTTGTCATTGCAGGCAATCTCAACGCTGTGCATTACATTAAAATATCCTCCTCCCTCATGTGGTACCCACAGTGTTCTGCCATGGCCAGCGAAGAGCCCTGATCTCAATCCCATAGAGCACGTCTGGGACCTGTTGGATCGGAGGGTGAGGGCAGGGTCATTCCCATTAGAAATGTCCTGGAACTTGCAGGTGCCTTAGTGGAAGAGCAGGGTAACATCTCACAGCAAGAACTGGTAAATCTGGTGCAGTCCATGAGGAGGAGATGCACTGCAGTACTTAATGCAGCTGGTGGCCACACCAGATACTGACTGTTACCTTTGATTTTGACCCCCCCTTTGTTCAGGGACACATTATTCCATTTCTGTTAGTCACATGTCTGTGGAACTTGTTCAGTTTATGTCTCAGTTGTAGAATCTTGTTATGTTCATACAAATATTTATACATGTTAAATTTGCTGAAAATTAACGCATTTGACAGGGAGGGCTGTGCTTTTTTTTGCTGAGTTTAACTACAAACATTCACATTTAACTACGAGGTGATACGATAGATACTGGATATTAAAAGGGATTTGATCATTTGAATTATTCATTATTTTGTCAAAGTAGGACATGTTACAAAGAAAGCCCTAGTGAACAGCAAAGGCTGCAAAATGGCATCTGTTGGTTTCAACTCCCTCACTCTGGGTAGTTGTAGGAGAGGATGTCTCTAGGAGGCCTTTAACTCTGGGTAGTTGTAGGAGAGGATGTCTCTAGGAGGCCTTTAACTCTGGGTAGTTGTAGGAGAGGATGTCTCTAGGAGGCCTTTAACTCTGGGTAGTTGTAGGAGAGGATGTCTCTAGGAGGCCTTTAACTCTGGGTAGTTGTAGGAGAGGATGTTGTCTCTAGGAGGCCTTTAACTCTGGGTAGTTGTAGGAGAGGATGTTGTCTCTAGGAGGCCTTTAACTCTGGGTAGTTGTAGGAGAGGATGTTGTCTCTAGGAGGCCTTTAACTCTGGGTAGTTGTAGGAGAGGGTGTTGTCTCTAGGAGGCCTTTAACTCTGGGTAGTTGTAGGAGAGGATGTTGTCTCTAGGAGGCCTTTAACTCTGGGTAGTTGTAGGAGAGGATGTTGTCTCTAGGAGGCATTTAACTCTGGGTAGTTGTAGGAGAGGATGTTTCTAGGAGGCCTTTAACTCTGGGTAGTTGTAGGAGAGGATGTTGTCTCTAGGAGGCATTTAACTCTGGGTAGTTATAGGAGAGGATGTTGTCTCTAGGAGGCATTTAACTCTGGGTAGTTGTAGGAGAGGATGTTGTCTCTAGGAGGCCTTTAACTCTGGGTAGTTGTAGGAGAGGATGTTGTATCTAGGAGGCATTTAACTCTGGGTAGTTGTAGGAGAGGATGTTGTCTCTAGGAGGCATTTAACTCTGGGTAGCTGTAGGAGAGGATGTTGTCTCTAGGAGGCCTTTAACTCTGGGTAGTTGTAGGAGAGGATGTTGTCTCTAGGAGGCCTTTAACTCTGGGTAGTTGTAGGAGAGGATGTTGTCTCTAGGAGGCCTTTAACTCTGGGTAGTTGTAGAATAGGATGTTGTCTCTAGGAGGCCTTTAACTCTGGGTAGTTGTAGGAGAGGATGTTGTCTCTAGGAGGCCTTTAACTCTGGGTAGTTGTAGAATAGGATGTTGTCTCTAGGAGGCCTTTAACTCTGGGTAGTTGTAGGAGAGGATGTTGTCTCTAGGAGGCCTTTAACTCTGGGTAGTTGTAGGATAGGTTTCTTTTTGTTTGAAAGTTTGTTTCTGCAGCCTCCCTCAAGGTCTTCCCCTCCACCCCTGATGCAGCCTCCATCAAGGTCTTCCCCTCCACCCCTGATGCAGCCTCCCTCAAGGTCTCCCCCTCCACCCCTGATGCAGCCTCCATCAAGGTCTTCCCCTCCACCCCTGATGCAGCCTCCCTCAAGGTCTTCCCCTCCACCCCTGATGCAGCCTCCCTCAAGGTCTTCCCCTCCACCCCTGATGCAGCCTCCATCAAGGTCTTTCCCTCCACCACTGATGCAGTCTCGCTCAAGGTCTTCCCCTCCACCCCTGATGCAGCCTCCATCAAGGTCTTCCCCTCCACCCCTGATGCAGCCTCCCTCAAGGTCTTCCCCTCCACCCCTGATGCAGCCTCCATCAAGGTCTTCCCCTCCACCCCTGATGCAGCCTCCCTCAAGGTCTTCCCCTCCACCCCTGATGCAGCCTCCATCAAGGTCTTCCCCTCCACCCCTGATGCAGCCTCCATCAAGGTCTTCCCCTCCACCCCTGATGCAGCCTCCCTCAAGGTCTTCCCCTCCACCCCTGATGCAGCCTCCCTCAAGGTCTTCCCCTCCACCTCTGATGCAGCCTCCCTCAAGGTCTTCCCCTCGACCCCTGATGCAGCCTCCATCAAGGTCTTCCACATGTTGTTTAGAGATAAGGATTAATGAAAGATTCTTCTAAGAAACAGCCAAATTAAATACCCACTGGGTACAGCACGTCATGGCTCCCGAGTGACGCAGCGGTCTAAGGCACTGCATCTCAGTTCAAGAGGTGTCACTACAGCCCCTGGTTCGATTCCAGGCTGTATCACATCCGGCCGTGATTGGGAGTCCCATAGGGTGCGGTGCACAATTGGCCCAGCGTTCTCCGGGTTTGGCCGGGGGGGGTAGGCCGTCATTGTAAATAAGAATTTGTTCTTAACTGACTTGCCTAGTTAAGTAAAGGTTAAATGAAAACATGGAGTCTTTGGTTTAGTCGTTGATAAATGAGATTACAACCTATATTCACCCACTCAGACAGACAAACGTTAGTTGACTTTCCAGTGTGTTATTACTATGCTTGCAACCATTTAAAAGCTCAGCAAAGTTCAAAATGAGAAGACAATGTCAGGTATTTCATTTATTTATACAACATATAAAGGTGGTGTCACTGTGCTTCATCTAATAACCTAATGACCTGGATTGTAGTTGAGTATTACATTAACAAGTACACGGTGCAAGTGATCAATGCTGTTGTAGATTCCTGACGGATAATTAGAGCCCATTGTGAAGATCTCCACAGACCTGTGATGACCTCTGACCTGCCACCTGGAACGCTCTATAAGATTACACAAGAAGAAACCTATCCAGGTAGTTACTGTAACCTCAAAATGTGACCATGGATGTTATTCATTTAAAGGTTATAAGATTACACATGAAGAAACCTATCCAGGTAGTTACTGTAACCTCAAAATGTGACCATGGATGTTATTCATTTAAAGGTTGAATGTTACATTAGTTTGTAAAACAGTCTTTAGTCTGTTTGCTGGATTACAAAAAGTTATAATGCTTTGTGTTTGGTTGTCAACGCAACCAGATATGAACATTTATAGGAGATGTATCTTCTGATTGGATAGTTCATCCCATTCTTTATCTTCTGGTTGGATAGTTCATCCCATTCTTTATCTTCTGGTTGGATAGTTCATCCCATTCTTTATCTACTGATTGGATAGTTCCATCTGAACCACTGGGTTCATCCCATTCTTTACCTTCTGGTTGGATAGTTCCATCTGAACCACTGGGTTCATCCCATTCTTTACCTTCTGGTTGGATAGTTCCATCTGAACCACTGGCTTCATCCCATTCTTTATCTACTGATTGGATAGTTCCATCTGAACCACTGGCTTCATCCCATTCTTTATCTTCTGGTTGGATAGTTCCATCTGAACCACTGGCTTCATCCCATTCTTTATCTTCTGATTGGATAGTTCATCCCATTCTTTATCTTCTGGTTGGATAGTTCCATCTGAACCACTGGCTTCATCCCATTCTTTATCTTCTGATTGGATAGTTCCATCTGAACCACTGGGTTCATCCCATTCTTTAACTTCTGATTGGATAGTTCATCCCATTCTTTATCTTCTGATTGGATAGTTCATCCCATTCTTTATCTTCTGATTGGATAGTTCATCCCATTCTTTATCTTCTGGTTGGATAGTTCCATCTGAGACACTGGCTTCATCCCATTCTTTATCTTCTGATTGGATAGTTCATCCCATTCTTTATCTTCTGATTGGATAGTTCATCCCATTCTTTATCTTCTGATTGGATAGTTCATCCCATTCTTTATCTTCTGATTGGATAGTTCATCCCATTCTTTAACTTCTGATTGGATAGTTCATCCCATTCTTTATCTTCTGATTGGATAGTTCATCCCATTCTTTATCTTCTGGTTGGATAGTTCCATCTGAACCACTGGGTTCATCCCATTCTTTATCTTCTGATTGGATAGTTCATCCCATTCTTTATCTTCCGGTTGGATAGTTCATCCCATTCTTTATCTTCCGGTTGGATAGTTCATCCCATTCTTTATCTTCTGGTTGGATAGTTCATCCCATTCTTTATCTTCTGGTTGGATAGTTCATCCCATTCTTTATCTTCTGATTGGATAGTTCATCCCATTCTTTATCTTCTGGTTGGATAGTTCCATCTGAACCACTGGCTTCATCCCATTCTTTATCTTCTAGTTGGATAGTTCATCCCATTCTTTATCTTCTGGTTGGATAGTTCATCCCATTCTTTAACTGCTGGTTGGATAGTTCCATCTGAACCACTGGCTTCATCCCATTCTTTAACTTCTGATTGGATAGTTCCATCTGAACCACTGGCTTCATCCCATTCTTTATCTTCTGGTTGGATAGTTCCATCTGAACCACTGGCTTCATCCCATTCTTTAACAGCAGGAGGCAGGTTAAAAGGCTATTTATTCTATTTCAAAAGTGATATTGAATTGTTTTTGGTTGTCAACGCAACCAAATATCAACACTTGATTGAACAATATTAATTTAAATGAATATACAGTGCCATAAGGAAAGTATTCATGTGACCTTTGCCACATTTCTTTACGTTACAGCCCTTTTCTAAAACGGATCCCCTACATCTACCCACAATGGCAAAGCAACACACAGGTTCTTATAAAAATATAACATTTACATAAGTATTCAGACTCTTTACTCAGTACTTTGTTGTAGCACCTTTCACAGTGATTACAGCCTCGAGTCTTCTTGGGTATGATGCAACACGCTTGGCACAACTGTATTTGGGGGGTTTCTCCCATTCTTCTCTGCAGATCCTCTCAACCTCTGTCAGATTGGATGGGGAGCGTCAAGATATTAGTTCGGGTTCAAGTCTGAGCTCTGGCTGGGCCACTCAAGGAAATTCAGAGACTTGTCCCGAAGCCACTCCTGCGTTGTCTTGGCTGTGTACTTAGGGTCGCTGTCATGTTGGAAGATGAACCTTCACCCCCCGTCTAAGGTCCTGAGCGCTCTGGAGCAGGATTTCTCTGTTCAACATTCCCTCGATCCTAGCTTGTCTCCCAGTCCCTGCCACTGAAAAACATCCCCACAGCATGATGCTGCCACCACCATGCTTCACCGTAGGGATTCGTGCCAGGTTTCCTCCAGACGTGACTCTTGGCATTCATACCAAAAAGAGTTCAATCTTGGTTTCATCAGACCATAGAACCTTATTTCTCAGTCCTTTAGGTTACTTTTGGCATGTGCCTTTTACTGAGGAGTGGCTTCCGTCTGGCCACTCTACCATAAAGGCCTGATTTGGTGGAGTGCTGCAGAGATGGTTGTCCTTCTGGAAAGTTCTCCCATCTCCACAGAGGAACTCTGGAGCTCTGTCAGAGTGACCATCGGGTTCTTGGTCACCTCCCTGACCAAGGCCCTTCTCCCCCGATTGCTCAATTAGCAAACATTCCTAAAAACCTGTTTTTGCTTTGTCATTATTGGGTATCGTGTGTAGATGAATGGGGGGGGGGGGGGGGGGGGGGGGGGACAATTGAATACATTTTAAAATTAGGCTGTAACATAAAATGTGGAAAAAGGGGTCTGAATACATTCTGAATGCCCTGTATGAGGGGGAAATGCTCCATGGAATGAAATAATATTCAACCTTGTTTTTCATTGCATCCCGCTACACCATAGGATTACTGATAACTGTCTTGTCCAAATGTTGTTGTATTGTCTGTCTGTCTGGTTGAGTATTGTCCTGTCAATCATCCTCCGTTTGTTATGGTTGTCTTGTCACTGTGATTATCGTGTTGTTTTTATGGTTGTTTTATGGTTTCTTTTTGGTAAATATTTTTCTTAACACTTGTTGAACTACACTGTTGGTTAAGGGCTGGTCAGTCAGCGTTTCCATGGTAAAGTCTACACTGTTGGTTACGGGCTGGTCAGTCAGCGTTTCCATGGTAAAGTCTACACTGTTGGTTACGGGCTGGTCAGTCAGCGTTTCCATGGTAAAGTCTACACTGTTGGTTAAGGGCTGGTCAGTCAGCGTTTCACAGTAATGCCTACACTGTTGGTTAAGGGCTGGTCAGTCAGCGTTTCCATGGTAAAGTCTACACTGTTGGTTAAGGGCTGGTCAGTCAGCGTTTCCATGGTAAAGTCTACACTGTTGGTTAAGGGCTGGTCAGTCAGCGTTTCACAGTAATGCCTACACTGTTGGTTAAGGGCTGGTCAGTCAGCGTTTCACAGTAATGTCTACACTGTTGGTTAAGGGCTGGTCAGTCAGCGTTTCCATGGTAAAGTCTACACTGTTGGTTAAGGGCTGGTCAGTCAGCGTTTCCATGGTAAAGTCTACACTGTTGGTTACGGGCTGGTCAGTCAGCGTTTCCATGGTAAAGTCTACACTGTTGGTTAAGGGCTGGTCAGTCAGCGTTTCCATGGTAAAGTCTACACTGTTGGTTAAGGGCTGGTCAGTCAGCGTTTCACAGTAAGGTCTACACTGTTGGTTAAGGGCTGGTCAGTCAGCGTTTCCATGGTAAAGTCTACTCTGTTGGTTAAGGGCTGGTCAGTCAGCGTTTCCATGGTAAAGTCTACTCTGTTGGTTAAGGGCTGGTCAGTCAGCGTTTCCATGGTAAAGTCTACTCTGTTGGTTAAGGGCTGGTCAGTCAGCGTTTCCATGGTAAAGTCTACACTGTTGGTTAAGGGCTGGTCAGTCAGCGTTTCCATGGTAAAGTCTACATTGTTGGTTAAGGGCTGGTCAGTCAGCGTTTCCATGGTAAAGTCTACATTGTTGGTTAAGGGCTGGTCAGTCAGCGTTTCCATGGTAAAGTCTACATTGTTGGTTAAGGGCTGGTCAGTCAGCGTTTCCATGGTAAAGTCTACACTGTTGGTTACGGGCTGGTCAGTCAGCGTTTCCATGGTAAAGTCTACACTGTTGGTTAAGGGCTGGTCAGTCAGCGTTTCCATGGTAAAGTCTACACTGTTGGTTAAGGGCTGGTCAGTCAGCGTTTCACAGTAAGGTCTACACTGTTGGTTAAGGGCTGGTCAGTCAGCGTTTCCATGGTAAAGTCTACTCTGTTGGTTAAGGGCTGGTCAGTCAGCGTTTCCATGGTAAAGTCTACTCTGTTGGTTAAGGGCTGGTCAGTCAGCGTTTCCATGGTAAAGTCTACTCTGTTGGTTAAGGGCTGGTCAGTCAGTGTTTCCATGGTAAGGTCACTTGTTGTATTTGGCGCATGTGACAAATAAAAGTTGGATTTGATTTTGAAGTAGATAAACAATAAAAATTTAACAGTAAACATGATACTCACAAAAGTTCCAAAAGAATAAAGACATTTCAACATTTTTGGGTTGGAGGGATTGTATTTTGTCCTGTAGTTCATTCAAGGTAATTGGAGAATCCAGTGGGTTCCGGTCGTTTAATTGTTGATTCTAAGATTTGCATTTGATCCTATATTTGTTTTTACAGTTTGTTCTTATTTTTTAGAGCCAAACAGATTGGAGAAGTGGTTTATCCATACATCGATAGACAGATAGACAGATAGACCTTCGTCTTGTTTGTTTAGTGTTTCCAGAAGAAGAAAAAAATCTCCCTCACCCTCTCTGTCTCTCTCCCTCACCCACTCTGTCTCTCTCCCTCACCCACTCTGTCTCTCTCCCTCACCCACTCTGTCTCTCTCCCTCACCCACTCTGTCTCTCTCCCTCACCCACTCTGTCTCTCTCCCTCACCCACTCTGTCTCTCTCCCTCACCCACTCTGTCTCTCTCCCTCACCCACTCTGTCCCGCTCCCTCACCCACTCTGTCCCGCTCCCTCACCCACTCTGTCCCGCTCCCTCTCGCTCCCGCTCCCTCTCGCTCCCTCTCCGTCTCGCTCCCTCTCCGTCTCGCTCCCTCTCTGTCTCGCTCCCTCTCTGTCTCGCTCCCTCTCTGTCTCGCTCCCTCTCTGTCTCGCTCCCTCTCTGTCTCGCTCCCTCTATGTCTCGCTCCCTCTATAGGATGCACAGTCACAAACACAGATGCACAAGCACACACACACACAGTGGTTGTTTGAGGTTCATTAGAGGTGTGTTGTGCCTGGCCAAGCAGACATCCCAGTTCACAGTAGTCCAGTAGCGCCCTCTAGTGGTGTTCAGTTGAATCTCATGACATGCCGTTGGTGTTTCCACCACTACTGTACTGGTAGTTCTAGTTAGGGACCTTTAAAATGGATTCATCCCAGTTAACCACTATTAGACCATGGTTACATCTCAAAAGGAACCCCATTCCCTATATAGTGCACTACTTTAGACCAGAGCACTATTCCCTATTGTCACGAACCGGCTCAAAGCCCGTAACAAAGGGAGACAACGTGGAGATAAGGAGTAACAAAATATATATTTATTAACTAAAGCAACTAAGGAAAATATACAATGGTGTGTGTAATCAGTAATCAGTAGTGTAAGTGAATGTTTTGCATGCATGAATGTGATAATGCAGGGTGTTGAAAGGTGCCAAAGCAAACAAACAAAAGGCCACCAAGAACCACAACACAATCTACAAAGGTGTCTGCATGGAGAGAGTCTCCTCCATGAATGTGGAAGAGGTCTATTTATCCTGGGAGACACATGGCCCAGGTGTTTCCCATGAAGCTGACGACCCTCCCAACTCCACCCACCGGCATCCTAATAAGGAAACAAGAACAGACAGAATACGGCAGACAGAGTGGGAGGGTCGTCACACTATATAGTGCACTACTGTAGACCAGAGCCCTATTCCCTATATAGCCCACTACTTTAGACCAGAGCCCTATTCCCTATATAGTGCACTACTTTAGACCAGAGCCCTATTCCCTATATAGCCCACTACTTTAGACCAGAGCCCTATTCCCTATATAGCCCACTACTTTAGACCAGAGCCCTATTCCCTATATAGTGCACTACTTTAGACCAGAGCCCTATTCCCTATATAGTGCACTACTTTAGACCAGAGCTCATAAGGCCTACCCTGCTCCATACACTCCCACCCTAGCCCTGTTGTAGGGGCCCACCATACACCCTACACCTCCCACCCTAGCCCTGTTGTAGGGGCCCACCCTACACCTCCCACTCTAGCCCTGTTGTAGGGGCCCACCCTACACCTCCCACTCTAGCCCTGTTGTAGGGGCCCACACCCTGTCCCTGTTTTAGTCAGGAATGTGGAGAATGTTGTGTCCGCAGTAGGGGGCCTTTCTCCCAGGCCCCGGGAGACCAGTCTGCTGGCTAATGACTGACCAGACTATCAGAGTGTTAAACCTGGGATTGACTCCAGGGTCTGTGTTGCTCAAAACCCAGCTCATTCTCCCTCCCTCCCTCCTCCCCCTTCCCCTCCCTCCCTCCCCCTTCCCCTTCCTCCCTCCCTCCCTCCCTCCTCCTCCTCCCTCCCTCCCAAATTATTGCTTATCTTGCCAACATATAATGTCCATTTTAGCAAATGTTTATTTCTTCAATAGAGAAAATCGTCATGTAAAGACACATTTGAGTGAATGCTGGTTAAGAAACCGCTGTCGCAATTGAACACATGGAAATGTAAGGGGGGGGGGGGACATATTACTATGGTAATATAATAATCAGCATACAGGATAAGATGGTGCTCCCCAAAATAGAGGATTTGTCGAGAAAACAACAACTACAAAAACATCATGCATTGACAGAGTGATCTTCACAAGCCAACTTGTCAGAGAGAGAACAGAATGTAGCAGCTAACTACACGGGACAGAGAGAACAGAGTGTAGCAGCTAACTACACAGGACATAGAGAACAGAATGTAGCAGCTAACTACACGGGACAGAGAGAACAGAATGTAGCAGCTAACTACACAGGACAGAGAGAACAGAGTGTAGCAGCTAACTACACAGGACATAGAGAACAGAATGTAGCAGCTAACTACACAGGACAGAGAGAACAGAATGTAGCAGCTAACTACACAGGACAGAGAGAACAGAATGTAGCAGCTAACTACACAGGACAGAGAGAACAGAATGTAGCAGCTAACTACACGGGACAGAGAGAACAGAATGTAGCAGCTAACTACACAGGACAGAGAGAACAGAATGTAGCAGCTAACTACACGGGACAGAGAGAACAGAATGTAGCAGCTAACTACACGGGACAGAGAGAACAGAATGTAGCAGCTAACTACACAGGACAGAGAGAACAGAATGTAGCAGCTAACTACACGGGACAGAGAGAACAGAATGTAGCAGCTAACTACACGGGACAGAGAGAACAGAATGTAGCAGCTAACTACACAGGACATAGAGAACAGAATGTAGCAGCTAACTACACAGGACAGAGAGAACAGAATGTAGCAGCTAACTACACAGGACAGAGAGAACAGAATGTAGCAGCTAACTACACAGGACATAGAGAACAGAATGTAGCAGCTAACTACACAGGACAGAGAGAACAGAATGTAGCAGCTAACTACACAGGACAGAGAGAACAGAATGTAGCAGCTAACTACACAGGACAGAGAGAATAGAATGTAGCAGCTAACTACACGGGACAGAGAGAACAGAATGTAGCAGCTAACTACACGGGACAGAGAGAACAGAATGTAGCAGCTAACTACACAGGACAGAGAGAACAGAATGTAGCAGCTAACTACACAGGACAGAGAGAACAGAATGTAGCAGCTAACTACACGGGACAGAGAGAACAGAATGTAGCAGCTAACTACACAGGACAGAGAGAACAGAATGTAGCAGCTAACTACACAGGACAGAGAGAACAGAATGTAGCAGCTAACTACACGGGACAGAGAGAACAGAGTGTAGCAGCTAACTACACAGGACAGAGAGAACAGAATGTAGCAGCTAACTACACGGGACAGAGAGAACAGAATGTAGCAGCTAACTACACAGGACAGAGAGAACAGAATGTAGCAGCTAACTACACAGGACAGAGAGAACAGAATGTAGCAGCTAACTACACGGGACAGAGAGAACAGAATGTAGCAGCTAACTACACAGGACAGAGAGAACAGAATGTAGCAGCTAACTACACGGGACAGAGAGAACAGAATGTAGCAGCTAACTACACGGGACAGAGAGAACAGAATGTAGCAGCTAACTACACAGGACAGAGAGAACAGAATGTAGCAGCTAACTACACGGGACAGAGAGAACAGAATGTAGCAGCTAACTACACAGGACAGAGAGAACAGAATGTAGCAGCTAACTACACGGGACAGAGAGAACAGAATGTAGCAGCTAACTACACAGGACAGAGAGAACAGAATGTAGCAGCTAACTACACAGGACATATAGAACAGAATGTAGCAGCTAACTACACAGGACAGAGAGAACAGAATGTAGCAGCTAACTACACAGGACAGAGAGAACAGAATGTAGCAGCTAACTACACAGGACAGAGAGAACAGAATGTAGCAGCTAACTACACAGGACAGAGAGAACAGAATGTAGCAGCTAACTACACAGGACAGAGAGAACAGAATGTAGCAGCTAACTACACGGGACAGAGAGAACAGAATGTAGCAGCTAACTACACGGGACAGAGAGAACAGAATGTAGCAGCTAACTACACGGGACAGAGAGAACAGAATGTAGCAGCTAACTACACGGGACAGAGAGAACAGAATGTAGCAGCTAACTACACGGGACAGAGAGAACAGAATGTAGCAGCTAACTACACAGGACAGAGAGAACAGAATGTAGCAGCTAACTACACGGGACAGAGAGAATAGAATGTAGCAGCTAACTACACGGGACAGAGAGAACAGAATGTAGCAGCTAACTACACAGGACAGAGAGAACAGAATGTAGCAGCTAACTACACGGGACATATAGAACAGAATGTAGCAGCTAACTACACAGGACAGAGAGAACAGAATGTAGCAGCTAACTACACAGGACAGAGAGAACAGAATGTAGCAGCTAACTACACAGGACAGAGAGAACAGAATGTAGCAGCTAACTACACAGGACAGAGAGAACAGAATGTAGCAGCTAACTACACAGGACAGAGAGAACAGAATGTAGCAGCTAACTACACGGGACAGAGAGAACAGAATGTAGCAGCTAGAGAACAGAATGTAGCAGCTAACTACACAGGACAGAGAGAACAGAATGTAGCAGCTAGAGAACAGAATGTAGCAGCTAACTACACAGGACAGAGAGAACAGAATGTAGCAGCTAGAGAACAGAATGTAGCAGCTAACTACACAGGACAGAGAGAACAGAATGTAGCAGCTAGAGAACAGAATGTAGCAGCTAGAGAACAGAATGTAGCAGCTAGAGAACAGAATGTAGCAGCTAACTACACAGGACAGAGAGAACAGAATGTAGCAGCTAACTACACAGGACAGAGAGAACAGAATGTAGCAGCTAACTACACAGGACAGAGAGAACAGAATGTAGCAGCTAACTACACAGGACAGAGAGAACAGAATGTAGCAGCTAACTACACAGGACAGAGAGAACAGAATGTAGCAGCTAACTACACAGGACAGAGAGAACAGAATGTAGCAGCTAACTACACAGGACAGAGAGAACAGAATGTAGCAGCTAACTACACAGGACAGAGAGAACAGAATGTAGCAGCTAACTACACGGGACAGAGAGAACAGAATGTAGCAGCTAACTACACAGGACAGAGAGAACAGAATGTAGCAGCTAACTACACGGGACAGAGAGAACAGAATGTAGCAGCTAGAGAACAGAATGTAGCAGCTAACTACACGGGACAGAGAGAACAGAATGTAGCAGCTAACTACACAGGACAGAGAGAACAGAATGTAGCAGCTAACTACACAGGACATAGAGAACAGAATGTAGCAGCTAACTACACAGGACAGAGAGAACAGAATGTAGCAGCTAACTACACAGGACAGAGAGAACAGAATGTAGCAGCTAACTACACAGGACAGAGAGAACAGAATGTAGCAGCTAACTACACAGGACAGAGAGAACAGAATGTAGCAGCTAACTACACGGGACAGAGAGAACAGAATGTAGCAGCTAACTACACAGGACAGAGAGAACAGAATGTAGCAGCTAACTACACGGGCCAGAGATTTTTACAGACTTTATAGTCTTGTCACAGCTAACAAACATCTCTCACACCACTACAACCAACGTCAATGACTATCGATCAGGCCATGGCTGAGTCCCTATTTCGTATAGAGTTGCATTACCTCTGACCAGAGCCCTATGGGCCCTGTATAAGGATAGTGTACCATTTAGGAGGCCTCGTCTCTGTGGTGTCTGGACTGACCATGCTGTGTGTTTTGGGATGGTGCTCGTCTCAGCAGACCAGGCCGTAGCAATCCTCTGTATAGCTAAAACAATTATCCTCCTTATTAGCAGTGCTGAAGGCAGAGTCCCCCAGGGCTGTGTCTCGGCGCCCCTAAAGATTGCCGGTTCCGTGGTAGAACAGGCCTGTAGAGTGCCGGTTCCGTGGTAGAACAGGCCTGTAGAGTGCCGGTTCCGTGGTAGAACAGGCCTGTAGAGTGCCGGTTCCGTGGTAGAACAGGCCTGTAGAGTGCCGGTTCCGTGGTAGAACAGGCCTGTAGAGTGACGGTTCCGTGGTAGAACAGGCCTGTAGAGTGCCGGTTCCGTGGTAGAACAGGCCTGTAGAGTGACGGTTCCGTGGTAGAACAGGCCTGTAGAGTGACGGTTCCGTGGTAGAACAGGCCTGTAGAGTGACGGTTCCGTGGTAGAACAGGCCTTTAGATTGACGGTTCCGAGATAGAACAGGCCTGTAGAGTGACGGTTCCACGGTAGAACAGGCCTGTAGATTGACGGTTCTGTGGTAGAACAGGCCTGTAGATTGACTGTTCCGTGGTAGCACGGTATGGGCTGGCAGAGTACTGCAGGGGGTCTGGAGGGTATACACCTGAGGAACCTGGGACATTACCGGTCTGTCTACTTGTCTGTCTATACTGTCTATCAACCGGTCTGTCTGTCTACCTGTCTACCTGTCTGTCTACCTGTCTACCTGTCTGTCTACCTGTCTACCTGTCTACCTGTCTGTCTGTCTGTCTGTCTACCTGTCTGTCTGTCTACCTGTCTGTCTGTCTGTCTACCTGTCTGTCTGTCTACCTGTCTGTCTGTCTACCTGTCTGTCTGTCTATACTGTCTGTCTATACTGTCTATCTACCGGTCTGTCTACTTGTCTGTCTATACTGTCTATCAACCGGTCTGTCTACCTGTCTACCTGTCTACCTGTCTGTCTGTCTACCTGTCTGTCTGTCTACCTGTCTGTCTGTCTGTCTGTCTGTCTGTCTGTCTATACTGTCTATCTATACTGTCTATCTACCGGTCTGTCTAACGGTCTGTCTAACGGTCTGTCTATAATGTCTGTCTATAATGTCTGTCTATAATGTCTGTCTACCGTTCTGTCTACCGTTCTGTCTACCGTTCTGTCTACCGTTCTGTCTACCGTTCTGTCTACCGTTCTGTCTACCGTTCTGTCTACCGTTCTGTCTACCGTTCTGTCTACCGTTCTGATTTCTACCGTTCTGATTTCTACCGTTCTGTCTACCGTTCTGTCTACCGTTCTGTCTACCGTTCTGATTTCTACCGTTCTGTCTACCGGTCTATACTGTCTACCTACCGGTCTGTCTACCGGTCTGTCTACCGGTCTGTCTACCGGTCTGTCTACCGGTCTGTCTACCGGTCTGTCTACCTACCGGTCTGTCTACCTACCGGTCTATACTATCTGTCTACCTGTCTGTCTACCGGTCTGTCTACCTGTCTACCTACCGGTCTGTCTACCTGTCTGTCTATACTGTCTGTCTACCGTTCTGTCTACCGGTCTGTCTGCCTGTGTGTCTATATGGTGTCCCTCTGAGGCCTTGTCCAGGAGCTGAGCCAGGGGGGTGGGGGCGTGGAGAAGCTGGCGACAGAGGTGCTCTTTGAACCCTGTAAAGGGCTCCAGTACCCCAGGCTGGACTGGGACCGGGGGTGGGACACACCCCTCCTCCTCCTCCTCCTCCTCCTCCTCCTCCCACAGACACCCCAACGTCGTCCCCAGTCTCCCCCAGTCCCTCAGCCTCCTTGTGTTGGAGATGGGTAGTCTTCTCAGGGCTGGTTTCAGGGGACGGTTGGGGCAATGCTGGAGCTGAGACTGGGACTGTCTCAGGTTGCTGCTGTTCTCAGCCTTGGACCATGTGATGCTCAGTCTGATCAACAGCATCTCTCCCCTCCCCTGGGTTGGAGCCCTTGGTTCAGTCCACTCAGTCCTTCCTTGGGTTAAAGCCTTTGGATCGGTCCATTCAGAGGAGTATGGAGGGGGGTTATCTCTCAGAAGGTGTGGCTGGAATCTGTATACTTTCTCAGGACCGATGGTGTTAGATATAGCGCAGGTGGATGTAGAAGAGAGGACTCTGGGATACAGGGGTTTTCTATCTTCCTCTGGCTTCCTGGTTTGCGTTTCGTTGTCAGGGGTGATCGGGTACATGGCCTGCAGCGCGGGGCTGTGGAACGTGATGCGTTGGGTCTCAGTTGGAGGTGGATCAGAAATTATCTTGGACATGGTCACAACAGGTACTTTGAGGAGGTCCTCATTATTAAAACTCTCCTTCAGACCAACAGTCTTCTTCTCTGGTAGTCCAGAGGGAACATCTCCCTGCTTCTTCAGACCAACAGTCTTCTTCTCTGGTAGTCCAGAGGGAACATCTCCCTGCTTCTTCAGACCAACAGTCTTCTTCTCTGGTAGTCCAGAGGGAACATCTCGCTGCTTCTTCAGACCAACAGTCTTCTTCTCTGGTAGTCCAGAGGGAACATCTCCCTGCTTCTTCAGACCAACAGTCTTCTTCTCTGGTAGTCCAGAGGGAACATCTCCCTGCTTCTTCAGACCAACAGTCTTCTTCTCTGGTAGTCCAGAGGGAACATCTCCCTGCTTCTTCAGACCAACAGTCTTCTTCTCTGGTAGTCCAGAGGGAACATCTCCCTGCTTCTTCAGACCAACAGTCTTCTTCTCTGGTAGTCCAGAGGGAACATCTCCCTGCTTCTTCAGACCAACAGTCTTCTTCTCTGGTAGTCCAGAGGGAACATCTCCCTTCTTCTCAGGCCTACAACAACAGGTGATAGAGAAAATGTGAATAGAGACTGAGAATTCAGTCTTACCATCATACAAAGCAGAGAGACACAGAGACAACAGGGACATGTAGGTGCTCTGATTTCTAACATGTTTTAAAAGGGATTTCATGTTGTCTCTCTGTGTGGAAAAATAGCTGGCATTTCGAGTATAATATGTTGTACATTGACATTTATTGTCAGAGTCAGTTTGCAGAGTGAACACAGCAGCACGGTGTATTCACCTAAACAAGCTCGTGTTTTATGTCCCTGGAGAGATCCCATCCTCTGTTTTATGAATTGTTCTGAAGCTTCTCATTATCGTGTCAGGGGTGGATAATCTCAATTCAATAAAAGACCAATAAAATATTTGAATCACTAGCAGCTTGTTTGTTCCACGAATGATGCTTTGACATTTTAACTTTATCTAAAAAGGAACACCGAAACTCCAATATCACTTATAGTTCATGGATTATTTGGGGCAAAAATGGAGACAATGAAATTTACTCTGGTAAATCCGAGGTGGTGTAGATAGTATTAAATAAAGAATCTAATTTCAGGCTTTTACGAGAAAGCTAGCCCTCCTATTGGCTGTTTGACAGAAAGCTAGCCCTCCTATTGGCTGTTTGACAGAAAGCTAGCCCTCCGTATTGGCTGTTTGACAGAAAGCTAGCCCTCCTATTGGCTGTTTGACAGAAAGCTAGCCCTCCTATTGGCTGTTTGACAGAAAGCTAGCCCTCCTATTGGCTGTTTGACAGAAAGCTAGCCCTCCGTATTGGCTGTTTAACAGAAAGCTAGCCCTGCTATTGGCTGTTTAACAGAAAGCTAGCCCTCCTATTGGCTGTTTGACAGAAAGCTAGCCCTCCGTATTGGCTGTTGGACAGAAAGCTAGCCCTCCGTATTGGCTGTTGGACAGAAAGCTAGCCCTCCGTATTGGCTGTTGGACAGAAAGCTAGCCCTCCGTATTGGCTGTTGGACAGAAAGCTAGCCCTCCGTATTGGCTGTTGGACAGAAAGCTAGCCCTCCGTATTGGCTGTTGGACAGAAAGCTAGCCCTCCGTATTGGCTGTTTGACAGAAAGCTAGCCCTCCGTATTGGCTGTTTGACAGAAAGCTAGCCCTCCGTATTGGCTGTTGGACAGAAAGCTAGCCCTCCGTATTGGCTGTTGGACAGAAAGCTAGCCCTCCGTATTGGCTGTTGGACAGAAAGCTAGCCCTCCGTATTGGCTGTTGGACAGAAAGCTAGCCCTCCGTATTGGCTGTTTGACAGAAAGCTAGCCCTCCGTATTGGCTGTTTGACAGAAAGCTTGCCCTCCTATTGGCTGTTGGACAGAAAGCTTGCCCTCCTATTGGCTGTTTGCATTCCAGAAGCACTTCTTCCTTTTTATTTCATAGAGCCACTTTACGCCCATTTTACTAGTCCAACTGCGTTCCATGCTAGAGGTGATTGTGGTGTGTGTGTGTGTGTGTGTAATCTGCATGGCCCTCACAACTCTCCAGTTCAGCTCAGGCTCTTAACCTCTCTCTCCAACTGCTCTCTCCCTCTTTCTCGCACCAGATAGTTAAATGAATGTCTCAGAGTTCCTCTCCTCCTGATTCTCCCGTTCTCCTCCTGCCCCAGGCAGCAGACTAACCAGCCTTTAAATCATTAATAAGCAGAAAATGAGACCGCGTGTGTCTGCTGCCGGAGATATTGACGAGGCACTTCTTTCTCCTCTTCACCTCTCTTTTCATTTGTTGCCATGAATTTAACAAACAAGACACTCATATTTAGAGGAGCTAAAGCTGTGAAAACAGATTACTGTACGTAGACTACACATGGGGAGGGTTGATTGCTGTACGTAGACTACACCTGGGGAGGGATGATTACTGTATGTAGACTACACCTGGGGAGGGATGATTACTGTACGTAGACTACACCTGGGGAGGGATGATTGCTGTACGTAGACTACACCTGGGGAGGGATGATTGCTGTACGTAGACTACACCTGGGGAGGGATGATTGCTGTACGTAGACTACACCTGGGGAGGGATGATTGCTGTACGTAGACTACACCTGGGGAGGGATGATTGTTGTACGTAGACTACACCTGGGGAGGGATGATTGCTGTACGTAGACTACACCTGGGGAGGGATGATTGCTGTATGTAGACTACACCTGGGGAGGGATGATTACTGTACGTAGACTATACCTGGGGAGGGATGATTGCTGTACGTAGACTATACCTGGGGAGGGATGATTACTGTACGTAGACTATACCTGGGGAGGGATGATTACTGTATGTAGACTATACCTGGGGTGGGATGATTGATGTATATAGAATATACCTGGGGAGGGATGATTACTGTACGTAGACTACACCTGGGGGGGATGATTGCTGTATGTAGACTACACCTGGGGGGGGAGAAGCGTGAGACTCCATTATTAGCAGTACTATGGCGGGGTCCCCCAGGGGTGTGTCCTGACGCCCCTGTAGAGTTACTGTGTGAGTAGATCCTCTTCCTCACATTGGGCCGTGAGTAATTAGTTAGAACCTACATTGAGAAAGGTATCTAACCTGTACCCAGCTGGACCTGGGGGTCTTTCCTGGTGCAGAGGCTCATGGGTTCTAGTAGATTTGATGATGGGTGGAAGTCTGGAACATCTCAGGTAGCCAGTACCCCTCAATTCCAGACTGGCTCTATGACAAACATAAAGACACATTTACTGAGTGATAAAATATTAGGAACACCTGCTCTTTCCATGACATACTGTAGACTGACCAGGTGATTCCAGGTGAAAGAAGATATGATCCCTTATTGATGTCACCTGTTAAATCCACTTCAATCAGTGTAGATGGAAGGGAGGAGACGGGTTAAAGAAGAATTGTGTATGTGAGCCATTCAGAGGGTAAATGAGCAAGATAAAATATTTAAGTGCCTTTGAACAGGGTGTAGTAGTAGGCGCCAGGCCTACTGGTTTTTGTCAAGAACTGCAATGCTGCTGGGTTTTTCACTCTCAGTAGTTTCCTGTGTGTATCGAGAATGGTCCACCACCCAAAGGATTTCCAGCCAACTTGACACAACTGTGGGAAGCACTGGAGCCAACATGGGTCAGCATCCCTGTGGAACGCTTTCAACACCTTGTAGAGTCCCTGACAAATTGATGCTGTTCTGAGTGCGAAAGGGGGGGTTGCAACTCAATATTAGGTTCTTAATGTTTGGTGTACTCTGTGTATACACATGGGGTCGTATTGACTCATACAGACATGGGGTCATATTGACTCATACAGACATGGGGTTATATTGACTCATACAGACATGGGGTTATATTGACTCATATAGACATGGGGTCATATTGACTCATATAGACATGGGGTTATATTGACTCATATAGACATGGGGTCATATTGACTCATATAGACATGGGGTTATATTGACTCATATAGACATGGGGTTATATTGACTCATATAGACATGGGGTTATATTGACTCATATAGACATGGGGTTATATTGACTCATATAGACATGGGGTTATATTGACTCATATAGACATGGGGTTATATTGACTCATATAGACATGGGGTTATATTGACTCATATAGACATGGGGTTATATTGACTCATACAGACATGGGATTATATTGACTCATACAGACATGGGATTATATTGACTCATACAGGCATGGGATTATATTGACTCATACAGGCATGGGGTTATATTGACTCATACAGGCATGGGGTTATATTGACTCATACAGGCATGGGGTTATATTGACTCATACAGGCATGGGGTTATATTGACTCATACAGACATGGGGTTATATTGACTCATATAGACATGGGGTTATATTGACTCATATAGACATGGGGTTATATTGACTCATATAGACATGGGGTTATATTGACTCATATAGACATGGGGTTATATTGACTCATATAGACATGGGGTTATATTGACTCATATAGGCATGGGGTTATATTGACTCATATAGACATGGGGTTATATTGACTCATATAGACATGGGGTTATATTGACTCATATAGACATGGGGTTATATTGACTCATATAGACATGGGGTTTTATTGACTCATATAGACATGGGGTTTTATTGACTCCAGTTCCAAACATGTCAATAAAAGAAGTGAGGAAGTACCTGGGGTCAGGATGAATCTTAGTAACAGGGGGCAGTCTGAGCTCGGGGATGGTGTGTCTCTTCGGGAACCCCCATGACCTTTTCACCTTTGAGGCGTGACTCAGGGTGCTTCTCATACTGGGCATGCTCCGTAGGCTCAGCGTCTCTTCCTGGTCTTCCTCATCCAGGGCTCCTCTTCTCGTTCCACAAGGCAGCGGGGCCAGATCTCTAGTCACATCCTGAACAAAATGAAAACACACAGTGTGTGTGTGTGTGTGTGTGTGTGTGTGTGTGTGTGTGTGTGTGTGTGGGGGGGGGGGGGGTCTGATCCCTATCTGATCTTTCCAGATCTACATGAAGGGCGTAGAGGGTCGAAGACAGGGGGGGGGGGGGGTCAATTTGGGATCTAACAAATCAACCACTGTGCATTGATCATTTCAAGAAGCCTATGCTTTCCCTAAACCATATTCCAGAGTGTTAGAAGAGAGGATAGCATCTGTATGAAGATGACTTAGTAGCCGCTGTTCCTGTACTCTACCTTACGGTGCTGCAGGTAGGCTGGCTCTGAGTAGTATGAGAGGACAGGGGAAACGGTCTCTCTGTGGGGTGACTGGGTTCTCTTCATGATCCTGGGGAGGTGCATCTTAAGGAAGTGCTGCTGATCGGAGGGCCTGTCCACAAGATACATGGATGTTTCCTCAGAATGGACGAGGAAACAGGGTTATATAGATCTCTGGTACCTAATGAAGCTATACGTTGTACAACTTTTATAGAGATAATGTCAATAAACAACTTGAAACTATCTGCAGCGTCAAGGAATATCCAATCCTGATATTGTGTAGTATGTGTTCAACTTCCCTAGAGATAAAGAAATTTATCCAATCCTGATATTGGACAATTTCTTTAGAGACATAAAAACACATAACTTCAATAATTTTTTCTTTTTTTGCATCAATATATTATAAACCCCACTCACCAGCCTCTTGTTCCTTCAATGAAGTGTTTCTTTGTCAGCTCAGGATGCTGCTGTTGTCCTCATATCTACTGTAGAAGAGCCAGGAGACAGAAAATAGCTTTTAAAAACCTTTAAATTACATTTCCAAACTGAGAATTAATCTAAACATTCCTATTCAATATTAGAATGAGTATTTTTTGTTGTTGTGGTAATTATTCAGTCTATCAGCCAGCAGCACCGGTAAGATTCTATTAGTGCGGGAAGCTATTTATTTATGTATTACATATAAATAGGATGCTTTAATTCCAGCTCTGGGCGGAGGAAAACCATGTTTAATGATTGCTTGGATGGTAATCTGACAAAACTGATTCAAGAGAAGTCTTTTAAAATTAACCCGCTTAGTGTTTTTAAAGGTTAAATTGTTGATTAAGTTTAAAATTTGCCATGAAATAACCGGTCCACTCCTGTCTCTCTGCCAAAACACAACCTCTAAAAATACTCAAGTCAAATCATTTCAAGTGGTCCTTAACCCTCACATGAACTCGGGAATGCTGCCTACAACCTCATGGTAATTATGAGTATTCAGACAAAATCAGACAGCAATATCACACGCCAGACCTTTCTTGAGTTGAAGAATCAAACTCAAACGTTTAGTGTTTCTGCAGAATAAAGCTATAGCGTACATCTTATCTTACCACGGAGTTACGTTATTGTGTAAAGTTCAGTAGTGAGTCGTACCTGAGTGCTGGTCATGTCGGCCGTTGAGCAGTGGTGGCTAGTGGGAGGTAAAGTGTTGAGGAGGCTCCTGAGTGCCTGCCTCTGCCCCCTCCTACCTCTTGCAGAGGGACACCGGGAACTAACACGGAGGGGATAGGTCAGCTCTAAAGTCCCAGTTAAGCCAGCCCACTGCAGCTGATGGGTTCTTCTATGGGGACGGACAAATAAAACTTCTGGAACCTGTTTTTTTTTTTTTCTAAGAGTGTAGCTGTCTATGACATCATAAGCTTCTTAGAACCTGTTTTGCTTCTTCCTAAGAGTGTAGCTGTCTATGACACCATAAGCTTCTTAGAACCTGTTTTTTTTCTTCCTAAGAGTGTAGCTGTCTATGACATCATAAGCTTCTTAGAACCTGTTTTGCTTCTTCCTAAGAGTGTAGCTGTCTATGACACCATAAGCTTCTTAGAACCAGTTTTTTTTCTTCCTAAGAGTGTAGCTGTCTATGACATCATAAGCTTCTTAGAACCTGTTTTGCTTCTTCCTAAGAGTGTAGCTGTCTATGACACCATAAGCTTCTTAGAACCTGTTTTTTTTCTTCCTAAGAGTGTAGCTGTCTATGACATCATAAGCTTCTTAGAACCTGTTTTGCTTCTTCCTAAGAGTGTAGCTGTCTATGACACCATAAGCTAGCCATATCAGGGCTATGGGCTGGCCGTACTCCTTCAATAAGACCCCACACAAAACAGGGACTACTCTGTCTGAAGGAGCAGGGACTACTCTGTCTGAAGGAGCAGGGACTACTCTGTCTGAAGGAGCAGGGACTACTCTGTCTGAAGGAGCAGGGACTACTCAGTCTGAAGGAGCAGGGACTACTCAGTCTGAAGGAGCAGGGACTACTCAGTCTGAAGGAGCAGGGACTACTCAGTCTGAAGGAGCAGGGACTACTCAGCCTGAAGGAGCAGGGACTACTCAGCCTGAAGGAGCAGGGACTACTCAGCCTGAAGGAGCAGGGACTACTCAGCCTGAAGGAGCAGGGACTACTCAGCCTGAAGGAGCAGGGACTACTCAGCCTGAAGGAGCAGGGACTACTCAGCCTGAAGGAGCAGGGACTACTCAGCCTGAAGGAGCAGGGACTACTCAGCCTGAAGGAGCAGGGACTACTCAGCCTGAAGGAGCAGGGACTACTCAGCCTGAAGGAGCAGGGACTACTCAGCCTGAAGGAGCAGGGACTACTCAGCCTGAAGGAGCAGGGACTACTCAGCCTGAAGGAGCAGGGACTACTCAGCCTGAAGGAGCAGGGACTACTCAGCCTGAAGGAGCAGGGACTACTCAGCCTGAAGGAGCAGGGACTACTCAGCCTGAAGGAGCAGGGACTACTCAGCCTGAAGGAGCAGGGACTACTCAGCCTGAAGGAGCAGGGACTACTCAGCCTGAAGGAGCAGGGACTACTCAGCCTGAAGGAGCAGGGACTACTCAGCCTGAAGGAGCAGGGACTACTCAGCCTGAAGGAGCAGGGACTACTCAGCCTGAAGGAGCAGGGACTACTCAGCCTGAAGGAGCAGGGACTACTCAGCCTGAAGGAGCAGGGACTACTCAGCCTGAAGGAGCAGGGACTACTGAGTCTAATATAACTGAGACGTAGTGTGACCTGTTAGACCTGAAGGACCAGGGACTACTGAGTCTAATATAACTGAGACGTAGTGTGACCTGTTAGACCTGAAGGACCAGGGACTACTCAGTCTAATATAACTGAGACGTAGTGTGACCTGTTAGACCTATAACTCTAAAGACATTACCACAGTTGATTGCATCAGAATAGATTTAGGCTACCATCATCTAGATTTATAGGATTTTACCTTGAGGTTTGAAATGATTTTGCCCTTTCAGTATGTGTTTTTTCCCCCCAGGTAGACCATTATCACTGATTAACAAAACATTACCTTAGACTATGAACTTGTTTCCTCTGACTCGTATCCAAAGTCAACCTGAGTTGAGCCCTGTGTTTATGACATCTGTGTTTGAGAGATCTGTGAGTTGAGCCCTGTGTTTGAGAGATATGTATTTGAGAGATCTATGAGTTTACCCCTGGGGGTGAGAGAATTGTGAGTTGAGCCTTGTTTGAGAGGAGACCTGTGAGTTGAGCCTTGTTTGAGAGGAGACCTGTGAGTTGAGCCTTGTTTGAGAGATCTGTGACCTGAGCCCTGTGTTTGAAAGATATTTGAGTTGCGCCCTGTGTTTAAGAGGAGACCTGTGAGTTGAGCCTTGTGTTTGTGAGAGCTGAGTTTGAGAGATCTGTGTTTGAGATGAGATCTGTGATTTGAGCCCTGTGTTTGAGAGATATGTGAGTTGAGCCCTGCGTTTGAGAGATATGTGAGTTGAGCCCTGTGTTTGAGAGATACGTAAGTTGAGCCCTGTGTTTGAGAGATACGTAAGTTGAGCCCTGTGTTTGAGAGATATGTGAGTTGAGCCCTGTGTTTGAGAGATATGTGAGTTGAGCCCTGTGTTTGAGAGATATGTAAGTTGAGCCCTGTGTTTGAGAGATACGTAAGTTGAGCCCTGTGTTTGAGAGATATGTGAGTTGAGCCCTGTGTTTGAGAGATATGTGAGTTGAGCCCTGTGTTTGAGAGATATGTAAGTTGAGCCCTGTGTTTGAGAGATATGTAAGTTGAGCCCTGTGTTTGAGAGATGTGAGTTGAGCCCTGTGTTTGAGAGATGTGAGTTGAGCCCTGTGTTTGAGAGATACGTAAGTTGAGCCCTGTGTTTGAGAGATACGTAAGTTGAGCCCTGTGTTTGAGAGATACGTAAGTTGAGCCCTGTGTTTGAGAGATACGTAAGTTGAGCCCTGTGTTTGAGAGATACGTAAGTTGAGCCCTGTGTTTGAGAGATACGTAAGTTGAGCCCTGTGTTTGAGAGATACGTAAGTTGAGCCCTGTGTTTGAGAGATACGTAAGTTGAGCCCTGTGTTTGAGAGATACGTAAGTTGAGCCCTGTGTTTGAGAGATACGTAAGTTGAGCCCTGTGTTTGAGAGATATGTGAGTTGAGCCCTGTGTTTGAGAGATATGCAAGTTGAGCCCTTGTGTTTGTGATTAGATATTAAAAACTCTAGCTGCGTCAGGGACCCCCACCTGATTCAACTTGTCAACTAATCACCAAGCCCTTGAATAGGTGAATCAGGTGAAACGTCTGGGGGACCCCAAAGGGAGGGTTGAGAAACATGGCTTTAGAGGCAGCTCAGTGGACTGTGAACATTCCTATCAGCAAAAACACAGAGGAGATAACAGAGAGGACCAGCCTGGTAGGTAACAGAGAGGACCAGCCTGGTAGGTAACAGAGAGGACCAGCCTGGTAGGTAACAGAGAGGACCAGCCTGGTAGGTAACAGAGAGGACCAGCCGGGACAATGTAGAAAGTATCCAGGCTGGTCCTCTCGGTTACTTCCTCTTCTACTAGAAAGGAGGTAACAGAGAGGAGAGCTCTCCTATCAGGCCACACCAGAGGGACTAAGCCCCGCCTACAGTGTTCTCCCAGAGGAGAGCTCTCCTATCAGGCCACACCAGAGGGACTAAGCCCCACCTACAGTGTTCTCCCAGAGGAGAGCTCTCCTATCAGGCCACACCAGAGGGACTAAGCCCCACCTACAGTGTTCTCCCAGAGGAGAGCTCTCCTATCAGGCCACACCAGAGGGACTAAGCCCCGCCTACAGTGTTCTCCCAGAGGAGAGCTCTCCTATCAGGCCACACCAGAGGGACTAAGCCCCGCCTACAGTGCATCACACATTCCAGACACTACAATCATTAGCTCCCTCACATAATCCACACAGAGCACACACTCACCAAGCATAGAGCTGTTGTTGCTAGTTCCAGCATATATAGACCATTTACAAGGACTCACCAAGCATAGAGCTGCTGCTGCTAGTTCCAGCATATATAGACAAGGACTATACAATGAAGTGGGACCTAAATACCTGATAGTCTTTCTGTCATTGTTTGGTATTAGTTGCAGTTTCAGAGATAAGTTCATGTTGTTTGGAGAGATAGATTACCAGTTCAGTTCATGTTGTTTGGAGAGATAGAATACCAGTTCAGTTCATGTTGTTTGGAGAGATAGATTACCAGTTCAGTTGATGTTGTTTGGAGAGATAGATTACCAGTTCAGTTCATGTTGTTTGGAGAGATAGATTACCAGTTCAGTTGATGTTGTTTGGAGAGATAGATTACCAGTTCAGTTCATTGTTTGGAGAGATAGATTACCAGTTCAGTTCATTGTTTGGAGAGATAGATTACCAGTTCAGTTGATTGTTTGGAGAGATAGATTACCAGTTCAGTTGATTGTTTGGAGAGATAGATTACCAGTTCAGTTGATTGTTTGGAGAGATAGATTACCAGTTCAGTTCATTGTTTGGAGAGATAGATTACCAGTTCAGTTCATTGTTTGGAGAGATAGATTACCAGTTCAGTTCATTGTTTGGAGAGATAGATTACCAGTTCAGTTCATTGTTTGGAGAGATAGATTACCAGTTCAGTTGATTGTTTGGAGAGATAGATTACCAGTTCAGTTGATTGTTTGGAGAGATAGATTACCAGTTCAGTTCATTGTTTGGAGAGATAGATTACCAGTTCAGTTCATTGTTTGGAGAGATAGATTACCAGTTCAGTTCATTGTTTGGAGAGATAGATTACCAGTTCAGTTCATTGTTTGGAGAGATAGATTACCAGTTCAGTTCATTGTTTGGAGAGATAGATTACCAGTTCAGTTCATTGTTTGGAGAGATAGATTACCAGTTCAGTTCATTGTTTGGAGAGATAGATTACCAGTTCAGTTCATTGTTTGGAGAGATAGATTACCAGTTCAGTTCATTGTTTGGAGAGATAGATTACCAGTTCAGTTCATTGTTTGGAGAGATAGATTACCAGTTCAGTTCATTGTTTGGAGAGATAGATTACCAGTTCAGTTGATTGTTTGGAGAGATAGATTACCAGTTCAGTTCATTGTTTGGAGAGATAGATTACCAGTTCAGTTGATTGTTTGGAGAGATAGAATACCAGTTCAGTTGATTGTTTGGAGAGATAGATTACCAGTTCAGTTGATTGTTTGGAGAGATAGATTACCAGTTCAGTTCATTGTTTGGAGAGATAGATTACCAGTTCAGTTCATTGTTTGGAGAGATAGATTACCAGTTCAGTTCATTGTTTGGAGAGATAGATTACCAGTTCAGTTCATTGTTTGGAGAGATAGATTACCAGTTCAGTTCATTGTTTGGAGAGATAGATTACCAGTTCAGTTCATTGTTTGGAGAGATAGATTACCAGTTCAGTTCATTGTTTGGAGAGATAGAATACCAGTTCAGTTCATTGTTTGGAGAGATAGATTACCAGTTCAGTTCATTGTTTGGAGAGATAGATTACCAGTTCAGTTCATTGTTTGGAGAGATAGATTACCAGTTCAGTTGATTGTTTGGAGAGATAGATTACCAGTTCAGTTGATTGTTTGGAGAGATAGATTACCAGTTCAGTTCATTGTTTGGAGAGATAGATTACCAGTTCAGTTCATTGTTTGGAGAGATAGATTACCAGTTCAGTTCATTGTTTGGAGAGATAGATTACCAGTTCAGTTCATTGTTTGGAGAGATAGATTACCAGTTCAGTTCATTGTTTGGAGAGATAGATTACCAGTTCAGTTCATTGTTTGGAGAGATAGATTACCAGTTCAGTTCATTGTTTGGAGAGATAGATTACCAGTTCAGTTCATTGTTTGGAGAGATAGATTACCAGTTCAGTTCATTGTTTGGAGAGATAGATTACCAGTTCAGTTCATTGTTTGGAGAGATAGATTACCAGTTCAGTTCATTGTTTGGAGAGATAGATTACCAGTTCAGTTGATTGTTTGGAGAGATAGATTACCAGTTCAGTTCATTGTTTGGAGAGATAGATTACCAGTTCAGTTGATTGTTTGGAGAGATAGAATACCAGTTCAGTTGATTGTTTGGAGAGATAGATTACCAGTTCAGTTGATTGTTTGGAGAGATAGATTACCAGTTCAGTTCATTGTTTGGAGAGATAGATTACCAGTTCAGTTCATTGTTTGGAGAGATAGATTACCAGTTCAGTTCATTGTTTGGAGAGATAGATTACCAGTTCAGTTCATTGTTTGGAGAGATAGATTACCAGTTCAGTTCATTGTTTGGAGAGATAGATTACCAGTTCAGTTCATTGTTTGGAGAGATAGATTACCAGTTCAGTTCATTGTTTGGAGAGATAGAATACCAGTTCAGTTCATTGTTTGGAGAGATAGATTACCAGTTCAGTTCATTGTTTGGAGAGATAGATTACCAGTTCAGTTCATTGTTTGGAGAGATAGATTACCAGTTCAGTTCATTGTTTGGAGAGTTAGATTACCAGTTCAGTTCATTGTTTGGAGAGATAGATTACCAGTTCAGTTCATTGTTTGGAGAGATAGATTACCAGTTCAGTTCATTGTTTGGAGAGATAGATTACCAGTTCAGTTCATTGTTTGGAGAGATAGATTACCAGTTCAGTTCATTGTTTGGAGAGATAGATTACCAGTTCAGTTCATTGTTTGGAGAGATAGATTACCAGTTCAGTTCATTGTTTGGAGAGATAGATTACCAGTTCAGTTCATTGTTTGGAGAGATAGATTACCAGTTCAGTTCATTGTTTGGAGAGATAGATTACCAGTTCAGTTCATTGTTTGGAGAGATAGATTACCAGTTCAGTTCATTGTTGGAGAGATAGATTACCAGTTCAGTTCATTGTTTGGAGAGATAGATTACCAGTTCAGTTCATTGTTTGGAGAGATAGATTACCAGTTCAGTTGATTGTTTGGAGAGATAGATTACCAGTTCAGTTCATTGTTTGGAGAGAAGTCATTTTGACCTTTATTTAACTAAGCAAGTCAGTTAAGAACAAATTCTATTTACAATGACGGCCTCAGAACAGTGGGTTAACTGCCTTGTTCAGGGGAACAGTGGGTTAACTGCCTTGTTCAGGGGAACAGTGGGTTAACTGCCTTGTTCAGGGGCGGAACGACAGATTCTATTTGATCCAGCAACCTTCCAGTTACTGGGCCCGATGCTCTAACCACCTGCCGCCCCACGTAGCCTAGTGGTTAAATAACACCAGTTCCCTTCCAGTTACTGGGCCCGATGCTCTAACCACTAGGCTACCTGCCGCCCCACGTAGCCTAGTGGTTAAATAACACCAGTTCCCTTCCAGTTACTGGGCCCGATGCTCTAACCACTAGGCTACCTGCCGCCCCACGTAGCCTAGTGGTTAAATAACACCAGTTCCCTTCCAGTTACTGGGCCCGATGCTCTAACCACTAGGCTACCTGCCGCCCCACGTAGCCTAGTGGTTAAATAACACCAGTTCCCTTCCAGTTACTGGGCCCGATGCTCTAACCACTAGGCTACCTGCCGCCCCACGTAGCCTAGTGGTTAAATAACACCAGTTCCCTTCCAGTTACTGGGCCCGATGCTCTAACCACTAGGCTACCTGCCGCCCCACGTAGCCTAGTGGTTAAATAACACCAGTTCCCTTCCAGTTACTGGGCCCGATGCTCTAACCACTAGGCTACCTGCCGCCCCACGTAGCCTAGTGGTTAAATAACACCAGTTCCCTTCCAGTTACTGGGCCCGATGCTCTAACCACTAGGCTACCTGCCGCCCCACGTAGCCTAGTGGTTAAATAAAACCAGTTCCCTTCCAGTTACTGGGCCCGATGCTCTAACCACTAGGCTACCTGCCGCCCCACGTAGCCTAGTGGTTAAATAACACCAGTTCCCTTCCAGTTACTGGGCCCGATGCTCTAACCACTAGGCTACCTGCCGCCCCACGTAGCCTAGTGGTTAAATAAAACCAGTTCCCTTCCAGTTACTGGGCCCGATGCTCTAACCACTAGGCTACCTGCCGCCCCACGTAGCCTAGTGGTTAAATAAAACCAGTTCAGAAATGTTGTTTGGCTTTAATCTATAATATTTACTGGTGACCACTGCTCCCTACTGGTCAATGGCAGAGTGAAGTCAGTTCAAGGACCTCAACGGAGTCAAAGGCTGCATCCCAATTGACCTTCCTTCCCCTGGAAGTGTGTACACCAGTGTAAACATGCATACTTCAGGGGAAGGGTGGAGAATGGGGACACAACCTGAGGTGAAGATGTCCACTCCACTTCTCCTCCTTAATGAGCTAATTAAATGATCCTTCAACCTTCCAAAGCTTATTATCAGCCCTCTAATTGGCCCTCCACGTTAATTAATTAATTAATTAGCTTACCTGCTCGCGTGGAACATTAGATCCCCCCCTTTTCATCTGATCAGCAACAAATTGGGGACAAGTGAGAAATACATTGAGGAACTTTACAAAAGTTCATTTCTGATTCTGAAGTAGCATGTAGCCTAGCGGTTAAAGAGCTGGTCCAGTAACTAAAAAGTAGCCGGTTCGAATACTTGAGCAGACGATGTGAGAAAAATCTGTCGATGTGCCCTTGAGCAAGGCACTTAGTCTTAATTTGATCTAGGTGTGCCGTACTACTATGGCTACACCCTGTGAAACCGTTTCACTGACCTATCCTGGTGTATGTGACAAAACATTTTTATTTTGATGATCTGGGATGTCCCTGCCATCTTTGGCGCGTATACAATGCTGATAGGTGTCCTTCTTAGGACTATAAAACTGAACAGACATGGATCAGTCGTTTAGCGTCGAGGAGCTAGTGACCTTTGCAGAGATAGATTTTCTATGATGAACGTCATCTTTAAAAGGTTTGGGTTTTCATCAACTGGACGTATTATCTATGTTATGAGTTATGAGACTCGCTGCAGTCAACTAACACAGCAAAGGTTTGGGTTTTGAAGAGAATCGGCACGTCTTTTACCATCTTTAGAATGGTTGGTGAGTATTGGCCTGCTGCTTGGAGGGTAGCATTATGGAACTGGCCTGCTGCTTGGAGGGTAGCATTATGGCACTGGCCTGCTGCTTGGAGGGTAGCATTATGGAACTGGCCTGCTGCTTGGAGGGTAGCATTATGGCACTGGCCTGCTGCTTGGAGGGTAGAATTATGGAACTGGCCTGCTGCTTGGAGGGTAGCATTATGGCACTGGCCTGCTGCTTGGAGGGTAGAATTATGGAACTGGCCTGCTGCTTGGAGGGTAGCATTATGGAACTGGCCTGCTGCTTGGAGGGTAGCATTATGGCACTGGCCTGCTGCTTGGAGGGTAGAATTATGGAACTGGCCTGCTGCTTGGAGGGTAGCATTATGGAACTGGCCTGCTGCTTGGAGGGTAGAATTATGGAACTGGCCTGCTGCTTGGAGGGTAGCATTATGGCACTGGCCTGCTGCTTGGAGGGTAGAATTATGGAACTGGCCTGCTGCTTGGAGGGTAGCATTATGGCACTGGCCTGCTGCTTGGAGGGTAGCATTATGGCACTGGCCTGCTGCTTGGAGAGTAGCATTATGGAACTGGCCTGCTGCTTGGAGGGTAGCATTATCGCACTGGCCTGCTGCTTGGAGGGTAGCATTATCGAACTGGCCTGCTGCTTGGAGGGTAGCATTATTGAACTGGCCTGCTGCTTGGAGGGTAGCATTATGGAACTGGCCTGCTGCTTGGAGGGTAGCATTATGGCACTGGCCTGCTGCTTGGAGGGTAGCATTATGGCACTGGCCTGCTGCTTGGAGGGTAGCATTATTGAACTGGCCTGCTGCTTGGAGGGTAGCATTATTGAACTGGCCTGCTGCTTGGAGGGTAGCATTATGGAACTGGCCTGCTGCTTGGAGGGTAGCATTATGGAACTGGCCTGCTGCTTGGAGGGTAGCATTATGGAACTGGCCTGCTGCTTGGAGGGTAGCATTATGGCACTGGCCTGCTGCTTGGAGGGTAGCATTATGGCACTGGCCTGCTGCTTGGAGGGTAGCATTATGGCATGAATTACATGTGTTTACATCGGCAGACCAATTATGCATGTTTCTTTCTCACTCACTGGTCTTTTGACCAATTGGATCAGCTCTGAAAAAGATCTGTGATTGGTCAAAAGACCAATTAGTAGAAAAAGAATATCAGAATTGTTCTTCCAAACACAACCATGTTTTCACACTGCAACAACATTTTGCTCAGGGCCCCGAAAGGCCTAGGGCCGGCTCAGTTTGCATTTCTGGGTATGATTAGGGCCCCTAAAAGGCGAGGGCCGGCTCTGGGTGCACGTCTGGATATGGATAGGGCCGGCTCTGGGTGCACGTCTGGATATGGATGGGTATGGACGTGGGTACGCAGACCCATGAGCCACTGCGGTCCCCCATCGAATGTGCCTATCCCTGCACTAGAGGGATCATGAATGACAGCATTAATTCAGGCAGAAATTGACCTCTTTATTTGGGCATTTTTCCATAGATGGATTTATTTACCATACCTCATCACACCTGAACTCTCAAGAGCAAGAAATACTGAGCTTTATATACAGTTGAAGTCAGAAGTTTACATACACTTAGGTTGGAGTCATTAAAACTTGTTTTTCAACCACTCCACACATTTCTTGTTAACAAACTATAGTTTTGGCAAGTTGGTTAGGACATCTACTTTGTGCGTGACAAGTAATTTTTCCAACAATTGTTTACAGATTATTTCACTGTATTACAATTCCAGTGGGTCAGAAGTTCACATACACCAAGTTGACTGTGCCTTTAAACAGCTTAGAAAATTCCAGAAAATGATGTCATTGCTTTAGAAGCTTCTGATAGGCTAATTGACATCATTTGAGTCAAATTGGAGGTGTACCTTCGAACTCAGTGCCTCTTTCCATGACATCATGGGAAAATCAAAAGAAATCAGTCAAAAATGGTAGACCTCCACAAGTCTGGTTCATCCTTGGGAGCAATTTCCAAACGCCTGAAGGTTCCACGTTCATCTGTACAAACAATAGTACACAAGTATAAACACCATGGGACCACGCAGCCGTCATACTGCTCAGGAAGGAGACTTGTTCTGTCTCCTAGAGATTAATGTACTTTGGTGCGAAAGGTGCAAATCAATCCCAGAGCAACAGCAAAGGACCTTGTGAAGATGCTGGAGGAAACAGGTACAAAAGTATCTATATCCACAGTAAAATAAGTCCTATATCGACATAACCAGAAAGGCCGCTCAGCAAGGAAGAAGCCACTGTTCCAAAACTGCCATAAAAAAGCCAGACTACGGTTTGCAACTGCATATGGGGACAAAGATCGTACTTTTTGGAGAAATGTCCTCTGGTCTGATGAAACAAAAAATGAACTGTTTGGCCATAATGACCATTGTTATGTTTGGAGGGAAAAGGGGAAGCTAGCAAGCTGAAGAACACCATCCCCACCATGAAGCACGGGTTGTGGCAGCATCATGTTGTGGGGGTGCTTTGCTGCAGGAGGGACTGGTGCACTTCACAAAATAGATGGCATCATGAAAAGGAATATTATGTGGATATATTGAAGCAACATCTCAAGACAGGAAGGAAGTTAAAGCTTGGTTGCAAATGGGTCTTCCAAATGGACGTTGACCCCAAGCATACTTCCAAAGTTGTGGCAAAATGGCTTAAGGACAACAAAGTGAAAGTGTTGGAGTGGCCATCACAAAGTCCTGACCTCAATCCTATAGTAAATATGTGGGCAGAACTGAAAAAGCGTGTGTGAGCAAGGAGGCCTACAAACCTGACTCAGTTACACCAGCTCTGTCTGGAGGAATGGGCCAAAATTCACCCAACTTATTGTGGGAAGCTTGTGGAAGGCTACCCGAAACGTTTGACCCAAGTTAAACAATTTAAAGACAATGCTACCAAAAACACTCAATTTGTATGTAAACTTCTGACCCACTGGGAATGTGATGAAATAAATAAAAAGCTGAAATAAAAAATCACTCTACTATTATTCTGACATTTCACGTTCTTAAAATAAAGTGGTGATCCTAACTGACCTAAGACAGGGAGTTTTTTTATACCAGGATTAAATGTCAGGAATGGTGAAAAACTGAGTTTAAATGCATTTGGCTAAGGTGTATGTAAACTTCTGACTTCAACTGTATCTATACATGTAAACCTATAGCTTCATATATCTACACATATAAACCTGTAGTCAGTGTATAAGCTATACTCCTGCACCTTCCTCTGTCGTGCACATGGAGCTCACATCAATCAGCCACGTCGGACTCCATACTGTTACGGTTCCCTTTCTCAGGTCCCTCAGGAAGGTCTGCCTCTCAGTGGGGGGACATCAGACTGCCTCTCAGTGGGGGGACATCAGACTGATGGAAGGACTGCCTCTCAGTGGGCGGGGGACATCAGACTGCCTCTCAGTGGGGGGACATCAGACTGCCTCTCAGTGGGGGGGGGGGGGGGGGGGGGGAAATCAGACTGCCTCTCAGTGGGGGGGGGACATCAGACTGCCTCTCAGTGGGGGGGGGGGGACATCAGACTGCCTCTCAGTGGGGGGGGGGGGGGGGGACATCAGACTGCCTCTCAGTGGGGGGGGGGACATCAGACTGCCTCTCAGTGGGGGAGGGGGACATCAGACTGCCTCTCAGTGGGGGAGGGGGACATCAGACTGCCTCTCAGTGGGGGGGACACATCAGTCTGCCTCTCAGTGGGGGGACATCAGACTGATGGAAGGACTGCCTCTCAGTGGGGGGACATCAGACTGATGAAAGGACTCTCTCTCAGTGGGGGGACATCAGACTGCCTCTCAGTGGGGGGACATCAGACTGATGGAAGGACTGCCTCTCAGTGGGGGACATCAGACTGATGGAAGGACTGCCTCTCAGTGGGGGGGGGACATCAGACTGCCTCTCAGTGGGGGGGGGGACATCAGACTGCCTCTCAGTGGGGGAGGGGGACATCAGACTGCCTCTCAGTGGGGGAGGGGGACATCAGACTGCCTCTCAGTGGGGGGGGACGACATCAGACTGCCTCTCAGTGGGGGGGACATTAGTCTGCCTCTCAGTGGGGGGGACACATCAGTCTGCCTCTCAGTGGGGGGACATCAGACTGATGGAAGGACTGCCTCTCAGTGGGGGGACATCAGACTGATGGAAGGACTGCCTCTCAGTGGGGGACATCAGACTGATGGAAGGACTGCCTCTCAGTGGGGGGACATCAGACTGATGGAAGGACTGCCTCTCAGTGGGGGGACATCAGACTGCCTCTCAGTGGGGGGACATCAGACTGATGGAAGGACTGCCTCTCAGTGGGGAGACATCAGACTGATGGAAGGACTGCCTCTCAGTGGGGGGACATCAGACTGATGGAAGGACTGCCTCTCAGTGGGGGGGACATCAGACTGCCTCTCAGTGGGGGGACATCAGACTGCCTCTCAGTGGGGGGACATCAGACTGATGGAAGGACTGCCTCTCAGTGGGGGGACATCAGACTGATGGAAGGACTGCCTCTCAGTGGGGGGGACATCAGACTGCTTCTCAGTGGGGGGACATCAGACTGCCTCACAGTGGGGGGACAATCAGACTGATGGTCATTTTGTTGACACATAAGAGAGCGTCCTGAAAAAGGTTAACCTTTCTTCCCCCTCAAAAGCAGTGCACTATATAGGGAAGAGGGAGGCATTTGTGACTCACCTGACAGGATAAGGAATGGAGCAGTAACATCGACCCCCCCCCCCCCCAAAAAAAATGTAATGAGATAGCTTGTCAGTTTAAACTGTAAGGTCTACAACCGTTGTATTGGGCGCGTGGGACAAATACAATTTGATGTTGCTGGATCTGGACGCTAAGAAATCAGTTCACGCTTTTTATTCACAAAATGTACTTCTGTCCACATACAGAGAGGTCTGTTCCTAATGCTGGGCTTTCACCCCGAGGTACGGTGCTGCCTTAGTCGAAGACGCGCTCCTTCCCTTATCGGGTTGTTTTGAACATGATAAATGGGGTCAAAGGTCAAATGACCTCTGCTCAACCAACCACCAGTCGATGCAAGAGACGATGTACAAATAAAAAATGAGGGCAAAAAAAATATTTCTAAATATTTATCCACTTATTCAACAGAACACCCTGTCCTGACCATGTCTCTCACACCTCTTTAATAGAAGATTTCTGAACACAATTTTAAACATCAGCTCTTCTGATTGTGTGAATCCCCCCCCCCCCCCCCACCAACCAAGCTTTGTTCTAACTAACAGCCGACAAGACAAATAAAACACCGATAATGACATTCAATTCTTGCAAAAACAAACTAAAAAATAAACCCCTACCCATTCAATTCAACCCAATCTGATCCGGTAAGAACCATGGTAACAAAAACAACAAAAATAAACCCCTCCCCCATTCAATTCAACCCAATCTGATCCGGTAAGAACCATGGTAACAAAAACAACAAAAATAAACCCCTCCCCATTCAATTCAACCCAATCTGATCCGGTAAGAACCATGGTAACAAAAACAACAAAAATAAACCCCTCCCCCATTCAATTCAACCCAATCTGATCCGGTAAGAACCATGGTAACAAAAACAACAAAAATAAACCCCTCCCCCATTCAATTCAACCCAATCTGATCCGGTAAGAACCATGGTAACAAAAACAACAAAAATAAACCCCTCCCCCATTCAATTCAACCCAATCTGATCCGGTAAGAACCATGGTAACAAAAACAACAAAAATAAACCCCTCCCCATTCAATTCAACCCAATCTGATCCGGTAAGAACCATGGTAACAAAAACTCAAAAAAAAGTGCCGGTCCAGAAACCATAGAACTCAATATGCTGTAATTGTATTGATTTAACCCCTGTAGATCCCATGTTAGTCAAGCCTCCTGTCTTGTATGTTAGGAGCCGTGTGTATATATATATATATATATCTATCCCATCGTTCGTAGAGTTAAGCTATAGGCAGTCAGTTCCATTTAAGTCAGTTCATATGTCATCATCTCAGCATTTAAACAGTCACTCTGCAGCAGCATCCAAACATCTGCATGGAGGTACCTGTGGGATTCAGGAATTATTAGAAAACCCAAACAAAAAACAACAACAAAAAGGAACGATGGAACAAACCAAAAATTGATTTATTTTGTGTTTTTTTTTTTAGAAATGAGAAATGTGGTGATGAGCTTAAAAGCTTTAAAGAGGAACTTTCTTTTACTTGTATTTTTCGTTTTACATTTTGTTTTGTTTTAAAGTTCAATTATTTATTTTTTTCTCCTCTAACTGTTGCTGATTCAGTGCAATGCATCATGGAACGATTGATAAAAGGGCCCCCTCCCCTCCCAGGTATTTTTTGTTGCTGTTGCGGCATCATGTTTTGGGAATGAAAGGAAGAAGAGGGGGATTGTGGGAGAGTCATTGTTTAGCTGGTGTCCATGGACTCCATGTTAGCAGAGGACGAGTCTCTCTGGATGTTTTCAAAGATGGCAGCCAGCTCGGGGTTGGAGGAGATCTGGGACTGGAACTCGCTCATCAGGGGACTCTTCTCCGCCTCGGGGATGGTGAGGAGGGCGACCACCGCCCGCATGGCTGACCGCTTCAACTCATCCTGCTTCTCAAACTCCTGCTTCACTGAGTTGGCCTTCACCTGGGGGAGAGAGACAGGGTGAGAGAGAGAGACAGAGAGAGAGAGAGACACAGAGAGAGAGGGGTTGACATACTGTATGTAGGTGATTGTTGGAGAGAGATGGGACTCTAACACATCCCTGAATGGTACTATACCAGGGAGAGTGTTGTGTCTGGTCTCTGTGAATGGTACTATACCAGGGACAGTGTGTCTGGTCTCTGTGAATGGTACTATACCAGGGACAGTGTGTCTGGTCTCTATGAATGGTACTATACCAGGGACAGTGTGTCTGGTGTCTGTGAATGGTACGATACCAGGGACAGTGTGTCTGTGAATGGTACTATACCAGGGACAGTGTGTCTGTGAATGGTACTATACCAGGGACAGTGTGTCTGTGAATGGTACTATACCAGGGACAGTGTGTCTGTGAATGGTACTATACCAGGGACAGCGTGTCTGGTCTCTATGAATGGTACTATACCAGGGACAGTGTGTCTGGTCTCTGTGAATGATACTATACCAGGGACAGTGTGTCTGTGAATGGTACTATACCAGGGACAGTGTGTCTGTGAATGGTACTATACCAGGGACAGCGTGTCTGGTCTCTGTGAATGGTACTATACCAGGGACAGTGTGTCTGGTCTCTGTGAATGGTACTATACCAGGGACAGTGTGTCTGGTCTCTGTGAATGGTACTATACCAGGGACAGTGTGTCTGGTCTCTATGAATGGTACTATACCAGGGACAGTGTGTCTGGTGTCTGTGAATGGTACTATACCAGGGACAGTGTGTCTGGTCTCTATGAATGGTACTATACCAGGGACAGTGTGTCTGGTCTCTGTGAATGGTACTATACCAGGGACAGTGTGTCTGGTGTCTGTGAATGGTACGATACCAGGGACAGTGTGTCTGGTCTCTGTGAATGGTACTATACCAGGGACAGTGTGTCTGTGAATGGTACTATACCAGGGACAGCGTGTCTGTGAATGGTACTATACCAGGGACAGTGTGTCTGGTCTCTGTGAATGGTACTATACCAGGGACAGTGTGTCTGTGAATGGTACTATACCAGGGACAGTGTGTCTGTGAATGGTACTATACCAGGGAGTGTGTCTGGTCTCTGAATGGTACTATACCAGGGACAGTGTGTCTGTGAATGGTACTATACCAGGGACAGTGTGTCTGGTGTCTGTGAATGGTACTATACCAGGGACAGTGTGTCTGGTCTCTGTGAATGGTACTATACCAGGGACAGTGTGTCTGGTGTCTGTGAATGGTACGATACCAGGGACAGTGTGTCTGGTGTCTGTGAATGGTACTATACCAGGGACAGTGTGTCTGGTCTCTGTGAATGGTACTATACCAGGGACAGTGTGTCTGGTCTCTGTGAATGGTACTATACCAGGGACAGTGTGTCTGGTCTCTGAATGGTACGATACCAGGGACAGTGTGTCTGGTCTCTGTGAATGGTACTATACCAGGGACAGTGTGTCTGGTCTCTGTGAATGGTACTATACCAGGGACAGTGTGTCTGGTCTCTGAATGGTACTATACCAGGAACAGTGTGTCTGGTCTCTGTGAATGGTACTATACCAGGGACAGTGTGTCTGGTCTCTGTGAATGGTACGATACCAGGGACAGTGTGTCTGTGAATGGTACTATACCAGGGACAGTGTGTCTGTGAATGGTACTATACCAGGGACAGTGTGTCTGTGAATGGTACTATACCAGGGACAGTGTGTCTGGTGTCTGTGAATGGTACTATACCAGGGACAGTGTGTCTGGTCTCTATGAATGGTACTATACCAGGGACAGTGTGTCTGGTGTCTGTGAATGGTACTATACCAGGGACAGTGTGTCTGGTCTCTGTGAATGGTACTATACCAGGGACAGTGTGTCTGTGAATGGTACTATACCAGGGACAGTGTGTCTGTGAATGGTACTATACCAGGGACAGTGTGTCTGGTCTCTGTGAATGGTACTATACCAGGGACAGTGTGTCTGGTCTCTGTGAATGGTACTATACCAGGGACAGTGTGTCTGTGAATGGTACTATACCAGGGACAGTGTGTCTGTGAATGGTACTATACCAGGGACAGTGTTGTGTCTGGTCTCTGTGAATGGTACTATACCAGGGACAGTGTGTCTGGTCTCTATGAATGGTACTATACCAGGGACAGTGTGTCTGGTGTCTGTGAATGGTACTATACCAGGGACAGTGTGTCTGGTCTCTATGAATGGTACTATACCAGGGACAGTGTGTCTGGTGTCTGTGAATGGTACTATACCAGGGACAGTGTGTCTGGTCTCTGTGAATGGTACTATACCAGGGACAGTGTGTCTGTGAATGGTACTATACCAGGGACAGTGTCTCTGTGAATGGTACTATACCAGGGACAGTGTGTCTGGTCTCTGTGAATGGTACTATACCAGGGACAGTGTGTCTGGTCTCTATGAATGGTACTATACCAGGGACAGTGTGTCTGGTCTCTGTGAATGGTACTATACCAGGGACAGTGTGTCTGTGAATGGTACTATACCAGGGACAGTGTGTCTGTGAATGGTACTATACCAGGGAGAGTGTTGTGTCTGGTCTCTGTGAATGGTACTATACCAGGGACAGTGTTGTGTCTGGTCTCTATGAATGGTACTATACCAGGGACAGTGTGTCTGGTCTCTATGAATGGTACTATACCAGGGACAGTGTGTCTGGTGTCTGTGAATGGTACTATACCAGGGACAGTGTGTCTGGTGTCTGTGAATGGTACTATACCAGGGACAGTGTGTCTGGTCTCTGTGAATGGTACTATACCAGGGACAGTGTGTCTGTGAATGGTACTATACCAGGGACAGTGTGTCTGTGAATGGTACTATACCAGGGACAGTGTGTCTGTGAATGGTACTATACCAGGGACAGTGTGTCTGTGAATGGTACTATACCAGGGACAGTGTGTCTGTGAATGGTACTATACCAGGGACAGTGTGTCTGGTCTCTGTGAATGGTACGATACCAGGGACAGTGTGTCTGGTCTCTGTGAATGGTACTATACCAGGGACAGTGTGTCTGGTCTCTGTGAATGGTACTATACCAGGGACAGTGTGTCTGGTCTCTGTGAATGGTACGATACCAGGGACAGTGTGTCTGTGAATGGTACTATACCAGGGACAGTGTGTCTGGTCTCTGTGAATGGTACTATACCAGGGACAGTGTGTCTGGTCTCACCTTGGTGGTGCAGGTGGCACGTAGCGGCTCAACCAGTCTGTCCAGCCTCTGTAGCACAGCACTGGGACACAGAGTGGAGAGTCTAGCCAGCATCAGGAACGTCAGCATCTGATAAACAACAACATCCCCATTATCTTCCAACCCCATAAACCAACACTCCTCAATACAGGCCCTGTGATGCATTATACAGTCTGCCCTTTAAATCATACAGACCACCTCTCTCCTGTTGTCTGATCTACATACAGACTACCCCCCTCTCTCCTGTTGTCTGATCTACATACAGACTACCCCTCTCTCTCCTGTTGTCTGATCTACCTCTCTCCTGTTGTCTGATCTACATACAGACTACCCCTCTCTCTCCTGTTGTCTGATCTACATACAGACTACCCCTCTCTCTCCTGTTGTCTGATCTACATACAGACTACCCCTCTCTCTCCTGTTGTCTAATCTACATACAGACTACCCCTCTCTCTCCTGTTGTCTAATCTACATACAGACTACCCCTCTCTCTCCTGTTGTCTAATCTACATACAGACCACCCCTCTCTCTCCTGTTGTCTAATCTACATACAGACTACCCCTCTCTCTCCTGTTGTCTAATCTACATACAGACTACCCCTCTCTCTCCTGTTGTCTAATCTAAGCAGGGACTACTCAGCCTGAAGGAGCAGGGACTACTCAGCCTGAAGGAGCAGGGACTACTGAGTCTAATATAACTGAGACGTAGTGTGACCTGTTAGACCTGAAGGACCAGGGACTACTCAGTCTAATATAACTGAGACGTAGTGTGACCTGTTAGACCTATAACTCTAAAGACATTACCACAGTTGATTGCATCAGAATAGATTTAGGCTACCATCATCTAGATTTATAGGATTTTACCTTGAGGTTTGAAATGATTTTGCCCTTACAGTATGTGTTTTTTCCCCCCAGGTAGACCATTATCACTGATTAACAAAACATTACCTTAGACTATGAACTTGTTTCCTCTGACTCGTATCCAAAGTCAACCTGAGTTGAGCCCTGTGTTTGAGTGTTGAGCCCTGTGTTTATGACATCTGTGTTTGAGAGATCTGTGAGTTGAGCCCTGTGTTTGAGAGATATGTATTTGAGAGATCTATGAGTTTACCCCTGGGGGTGAGAGAATTGTGAGTTGAGCCCTGTGTTTGAGAGGAGACCTGTGAGTTGAGCCTTGTGTTTATGACATCTGTGTTTGAGAGATCTGTGAGTTGAGCCCTGTGTTTGGGAGATATGTATTTGAGAGATCTATGAGTTTACCCCTGGGGGTGAGAGAATTGTGAGTTGAGCCTTGTTTGAGAGGAGACCTGTGAGTTGAGCCTTGTTTGAGAGATCTGTGACCTGAGCCCTGTGTTTGAAAGATATTTGAGTTGCGCCCTGTGTTTAAGAGGAGACCTGTGAGTTGAGCCTTGTGTTTGTGAGAGCTGAGTTTGAGAGATCTGTGATTTGAGCCCTGTGTTTGAGAGATATGTGAGTTCAGCCCTGTGTTTGAGAGATACGTAAGTTGAGCCCTGTGTTTGAGAGATACGTAAGTTGAGCCCTGTGTTTGAGAGATATGTGAGTTGAGCCCTGTGTTTGAGAGATACGTAAGTTGAGCCCTGTGTTTGAGAGATACGTAAGTTGAGCCCTGTGTTTGAGAGATACGTAAGTTGAGCCCTGTGTTTGAGAGATACGTAAGTTGAGCCCTGTGTTTGAGAGATACGTAAGTTGAGCCCTGTGTTTGAGAGATACGTAAGTTGAGCCCTGTGTTTGAGAGATACGTAAGTTGAGCCCTGTGTTTGAGAGATACGTAAGTTGAGCCCTGTGTTTGAGAGATACGTAAGTTGAGCCCTGTGTTTGAGAGATACGTAAGTTGAGCCCTGTGTTTGAGAGATACGTAAGTTGAACCCTGTGTTTGAGAGATATGTGAGTTGAGCCCTGTGTTTGAGAGATATGCAAGTTGAGCCCTTGTGTTTGTGATTAGATATTAAAAACTCTAGCTGCGTCAGGGACCCCACCTGATTCAACTTGTCAACTAATCACCAAGCCCTTGAATAGGTGAATCAGGTGAAACGTCTGGGGGACCCCAAAGGGAGGGTTGAGAAACATGGCTTTAGAGGCAGCTCAGTGGACTGTGAACATTCCTATCAGCAAAAACACAGAGGAGATAACAGAGAGGACCAGCCTGGTAGGTAACAGAGAGGACCAGCCTGGTAGGTAACAGAGAGGACCAGCCGGGACAATGTAGAAAGTATCCAGGCTGGTCCTCTCGGTTACTTCCTCTTCTACTAGAAAGGAGGTAACAGAGAGGAGAGCTCTCCTATCAGGCCACACCAGAGGGACTAAGCCCCGCCTACAGTGTTCTCCCAGAGGAGAGCTCTCCTATCAGGCCACACCAGAGGGACTAAGCCCCGCCTACAGTGTTCTCCCAGAGGAGAGCTCTCCTATCAGGCCACACCAGAGGGACTAAGCCCCGCCTACAGTGTCCTCCCAGAGTAGAGCTCTCCTATCAGGCCACACCAGAGGGACTAAGCCCCGCCTACAGTGTTCTCCCAGAGGAGAGCTCTCCTATCAGGCCACACCAGAGGGACTAAGCCCCGCCTACAGTGCATCACACATTCCAGACACTACAATCATTAGCTCCCTCACATAATCCACACAGAGCACACACTCACCAAGCATAGAGCTGTTGTTGCTAGTTCCAGCATATATAGACCATTTACAAGGACTCACCAAGCATAGAGCTGCTGCTGCTAGTTCCAGCATATATAGACCATTTACAAGGACTCACCAAGCATAGAGCTGCTGCTGCTAGTTCCAGCATATATAGACAAGGACTATACAATGAAGTGGGACCTAAATACCTGATAGTCTTTCTGTCATTGTTTGGTATTAGTTGCAGTTTCAGAGATAAGTTCATGTTGTTTGGAGAGATAGAATACCAGTTCAGTTGATGTTGTTTGGAGAGATAGAATACCAGTTCAGTTCATTGTTTGGAGAGATAGATTACCAGTTCAGTTCATTGTTTGGAGAGATAGATTACCAGTTCAGTTCATGTTGTTTGGAGAGATAGATTACCAGTTCAGTTGATTGTTTGGAGAGAAGTCATTTTGACCTTTATTTAACTAGGCAAGTCAGTTAAGAACAAATTCTTATTTACAATGACGGCCTCAGAACAGTGGGTTAACTGCCTTGTTCAGGGGAACAGTGGGTTAACTGCCTTGTTCAGGGGAACAGTGGGTTAACTGCCTTGTTCAGGGGAACAGTGGGTTAACTGCCTTGTTCAGGGGAACAGTGGGTTAACTGCCTTGTTCAGGGGAACAGTGGGTTAACTGCCTTGTTCAGGGGAACAGTGGGTTAACTGCCTTGTTCAGGGGAACAGTGGGTTAACTGCCTTGTTCAGGGGAACAGTGGGTTAACTGCCTTGTTCAGGGGAACAGTGGGTTAACTGCCTTGTTCAGGGGAACAGTGGGTTAACTGCCTTGTTCAGGGGCGGAACGACAGATTCTATTTGATCCAGCAACCTTCCAGTTACTGGCCCCGATGCGCTAACCACCTGCCGCCCCACGTAGCCTAGTGGTTAAATAACACCAGTTCCCCTCCAGTTACTGGGCCCGATGCTCTAACCACTAGGCTACCTGCCGCCCCACGTAGCCTAGTGGTTAAATAACACCAGTTCCCTTCCAGTTACTGGGCCCGATGCTCTAACCACTAGGCTACCTGCCGCCCCACGTAGCCTAGTGGTTAAATAACACCAGTTCCCTTCCAGTTACTGGGCCCGATGCTCTAACCACTAGGCTACCTGCCGCCCCACGTAGCCTAGTGGTTAAATAACACCAGTTCCCTTCCAGTTACTGGGCCCGATGCTCTAACCACTAGGCTACCTGCCGCCCCACGTAGCCTAGTGGTTAAATAAAACCAGTTCCCTTCCAGTTACTGGGCCCGATGCTCTAACCACTAGGCTACCTGCCGCCCCACGTAGCCTAGTGGTTAAATAAAACCAGTTCAGAAATGTTGTTTGGCTTTAATCTATAATATTTACTGGTGACCACTGCTCCCTACTGGTCAATGGCAGAGTGAAGTCAGTTCAAGGACCTCAACGGAGTCAAAGGCTGCATCTCAATTGACCTTCCTTCCCCTGGAAGTGTGTACACCAGTGTAAACATGCATACTTCAGGGGAAGGGTGGAGAATGGGGACACAACCTGAGGTGAAGATGTCCACTCCACTTCTCCTCCTTAATGAGCTAATTAAATGATCCTTCAACCTTCCAAAGCTTATTATCAGCCCTCTAATTGGCCCTCCACGTTAATTAATTAATTAGCTTACCTGCTCGCGTGGAACATTAGATCCCCCCCTTTTCATCTGATCAGCAACAAATTGGGGACAAGTGAGAAATACATTGAGGAACTTTACAAAAGTTCATTTCTGATTCTGAAGTAGCATGTAGCCTAGCGGTTAAAGAGCTGGTCCAGTAACTAAAAAGTAGCCGGTTCGAATACTTGAGCAGACGATGTGAGAAAAATCTGTCGATGTGCCCTTGAGCAAGGCACTTAGTCTTAATTTGATCTAGGTGTGCCGTACTACTATGGCTACACCCTGTGAAACCGTTTCACTGACCTATCCTGGTGTATGTGACAATAAAACATTTTTATTTTGATGATCTGGGATGTCCCTGCCATCTTTGGCGCGTATACAATGCTGATAGGTGTCCTTCTTAGGACTATAAAACTGAACAGACATGGATCAGTCGTTTAGCGTCGAGGAGCTAGTGACCTTTGCAGAGATAGATTTTCTATGATGAACGTCATCTTTAAAAGGTTTGGGTTTTCATCAACTGGACGTATTATCTATGTTGAGTTATGAGACTCGCTGCAGTCAACTAACACAGCAAAGGTTTGGGTTTTGAAGAGAATCGGCACGTCTTTTACCATCTTTAGAATGGTTGGTGAGTATTGGCCTGCTGCTTGGAGGGTAGCATTATGGAACTGGCCTGCTGCTTGGAGGGTAGCATTATGGAACTGGCCTGCTGCTTGGAGGGTAGCATTATGGAACTGGCCTGCTGCTTGGAGGGTAGCATTATGGCACTGGTCTGCTGCTTGGAGGGTAGCATTATGGCACTGGCCTGCTGCTTGGAGGGTAGCATTATGGCACTGGCCTGCTGCTTGGAGGGTAGCATTATCGCACTGGCCTGCTGCTTGGAGGGTAGCATTATTGAACTGGCCTGCTGCTTGGAGGGTAGCATTATTGAACTGGCCTGCTGCTTGGAGGGTAGCATTATGGAACTGGCCTGCTGCTTGGAGGGTAGCATTATGGCACTGGTCTGCTGCTTGGAGGGTAGCATTATGGCACTGGCCTGCTGCTTGGAGGGTAGCATTATGGCATGAATTACATGTGTTTACATCGGCAGACCAATTATGCATGTTTCTTTCTCACTCACTGGTCTTTTGACCAATTGGATCAGCTCTGAAAAAGATCTGTGATTGGTCAAAAGACCAATTAGTAGAAAAAGAATATCAGAATTGTTCTTCCAAACACAACCATGTTTTCACACCGCAACAACATTTTGCTCAGGGCCCCGAAAGGCCTAGGGCCGGCTCAGTTTGCATTTCTGGGTATGATTAGGGCCCCTAAAAGGCGAGGGCCGGCTCTGGGTGCACGTCTGGATATGGATAGGGCCGGCTCTGGGTGCACGTCTGGATATGGATAGGGCCGGCTCTGGGTGCATGTCTGGGTATGGACGTGGGTACGCAGACCCATGAGCCACTGCGGTCCCCCATCGAATGTGCCTATCCCTGCACTAGAGGGATCATGAATGACAGCATTAATTCAGGCAGAAATTGACCTCTTTATTTGGGCATTTTTCCATAGATGGATTTATTTACCATACCTCATCACACCTGAACTCTCAAGAGCAAGAAATACTGAGCTTTATATACAGTTGAAGTCAGAAGTTTACATACACTTAGGTTGGAGTCATTAAAACTTGTTTTTCAACCACTCCACACATTTCTTGTTAACAAACTATAGTTTTGGCAAGTTGGTTAGGACATCTACTTTGTGCGTGACAAGTAATTTTTCCAACAATTGTTTACAGATTATTTCACTGTATTACAATTCCAGTGGGTCAGAAGTTCACATACACCAAGTTGACTGTGCCTTTAAACAGCTTAGAAAATTCCAGAAAATGATGTCATTGCTTTAGAAGCTTCTGATAGGCTAATTGACATCATTTGAGTCAAATTGGAGGTGTACCTTCGAACTCAGTGCCTCTTTCCATGACATCATGGGAAAATCAAAAGAAATCAGTCAAAAATGGTAGACCTCCACAAGTCTGGTTCATCCTTGGGAGCAATTTCCAAACGCCTGAAGGTTCCACGTTCATCTGTACAAACAATAGTACACAAGTATAAACACCATGGGACCACGCAGCCGTCATACTGCTCAGGAAGGAGACTTGTTCTGTCTCCTAGAGATTAATGTACTTTGGTGCGAAAGGTGCAAATCAATCCCAGAGCAACAGCAAAGGACCTTGTGAAGATGCTGGAGGAAACAGGTACAAAAGTATCTATATCCACAGTAAAATAAGTCCTATATCGACATAACCAGAAAGGCCGCTCAGCAAGGAAGAAGCCACTGTTCCAAAACTGCCATAAAAAAAGCCAGACTATGGTTTGCAACTGCATATGGGGACAAAGATCGTACTTTTTGGAGAAATGTCCTCTGGTCTGATGAAACAAAAAATGAACTGTTTGGCCATAATGACCATTGTTATGTTTGGAGGGAAAAGGGGAAGCTAGCAAGCTGAAGAACACCATCCCCACCATGAAGCACGGGTTGTGGCAGCATCATGTTGTGGGGGTGCTTTGCTGCAGGAGGGACTGGTGCACTTCACAAAATAGATGGCATCATGAAAAGGAATATTATGTGGATATATTGAAGCAACATCTCAAGACAGGAAGGAAGTTAAAGCTTGGTTGCAAATGGGTCTTCCAAATGGACGTTGACCCCAAGCATACTTCCAAAGTTGTGGCAAAATGGCTTAAGGACAACAAAGTGAAAGTGTTGGAGTGGCCATCACAAAGTCCTGACCTCAATCCTATAGTAAATATGTGGGCAGAACTGAAAAAGCGTGTGTGAGCAAGGAGGCCTACAAACCTGACTCAGTTACACCAGCTCTGTCTGGAGGAATGGGCCAAAATTCACCTAACTTATTGTGGGAAGCTTGAGGAAGGCTACCCGAAACGTTTGACCCAAGTTAAACAATTTAAAGACAATGCTACCAAAAACACTCAATTTGTATGTAAACTTCTGACCCACTGGGAATGTGATGAAATAAATAAAAAGCTGAAATAAAAAAATCACTCTACTATTATTCTGACATTTCACGTTCTTAAAATAAAGTGGTGATCCTAACTGACCTAAGACAGGGAGTTTTTTTATACCAGGATTAAATGTCAGGAATGGTGAAAAACTGAGTTTAAATGCATTTGGCTAAGGTGTATGTAAACTTCTGACTTCAACTGTATCTATACATGTAAACCTATAGCTTCATATATCTACACATATAAACCTGTAGTCAGTGTATAAGCTATACTCCTGCACCTTCCTCTGTCGTGCACATGGAGCTCACATCAATCAGCCACGTCGGACTCCATACTGTTACGGTTCCCTTTCTCAGGTCCCTCAGGAAGGTCTGCCTCTCAGTGGGGGGACATCAGACTGCCTCTCAGTGGGGGGACATCAGACTGATGGAAGGACTGCCTCTCAGTGGGCGGGGGACATCAGACTGCCTCTCAGTGGGGGGACATCAGACTGCCTCTCAGTGGGGGGGGGGGGGGGGGGGGGAAATCAGACTGCCTCTCAGTGGGGGGGGGACATCAGACTGCCTCTCAGTGGGGGGGGGGGGACATCAGACTGCCTCTCAGTGGGGGGGGGGGGGGGACATCAGACTGCCTCTCAGTGGGGGGGGGACATCAGACTGCCTCTCAGTGGGGGGGGACATCAGACTGCCTCTCAGTGGGGGGGGGGGGACATCAGACTGCCTCTCAGTGGGGGGGGGGGGGGACATCAGACTGCCTCTCAGTGGGGGGGGGACATCAGACTGCCTCTCAGTGGGGGGGGGGACATCAGACTGCCTCTCAGTGGGGGAGGGGGACATCAGACTGCCTCTCAGTGGGGGAGGGGGACATCAGACTGCCTCTCAGTGGGGGGGACACATCAGTCTGCCTCTCAGTGGGGGGACATCAGACTGATGGAAGGACTGCCTCTCAGTGGGGGGACATCAGACTGATGGAAGGACTGCCTCTCAGTGGGGGACATCAGACTGATGGAAGGACTGCCTCTCAGTGGGGGGGGGACATCAGACTGCCTCTCAGTGGGGGGGGGGACATCAGACTGCCTCTCAGTGGGGGAGGGGGACATCAGACTGCCTCTCAGTGGGGGAGGGGGACATCAGACTGCCTCTCAGTGGGGGGGGACGACATCAGACTGCCTCTCAGTGGGGGGGACATTAGTCTGCCTCTCAGTGGGGGGGACACATCAGTCTGCCTCTCAGTGGGGGGACATCAGACTGATGGAAGGACTGCCTCTCAGTGGGGGACATCAGACTGATGGAAGGACTGCCTCTCAGTGGGGGACATCAGACTGATGGAAGGACTGCCTCTCAGTGGGGGGACATCAGACTGATGGAAGGACTGCCTCTCAGTGGGGGGACATCAGACTGCCTCTCAGTGGGGGGACATCAGACTGATGGAAGGACTGCCTCTCAGTGGGGAGACATCAGACTGATGGAAGGACTGCCTCTCAGTGGGGGGACATCAGACTGATGGAAGGACTGCCTCTCAGTGGGGGGGACATCAGACTGCCTCTCAGTGGGGGGACATCAGACTGCCTCTCAGTGGGGGGACATCAGACTGATGGAAGGACTGCCTCTCAGTGGGGGGACATCAGACTGATGGAAGGACTGCCTCTCAGTGGGGGGGACATCAGACTGCTTCTCAGTGGGGGGACATCAGACTGCCTCACAGTGGGGGGACAATCAGACTGATGGTCATTTTGTTGACACATAAGAGAGCGTCCTGAAAAAGGTTAACCTTTCTTCCCCCTCAAAAGCAGTGCACTATATAGGGAAGAGGGAGGCATTTGTGACTCACCTGACAGGATAAGGAATGGAGCAGTAACATCGACCCCCCCCCCCCCCCCCAAAAAAATGTAATGAGATAGCTTGTCAGTTTAAACTGTAAGGTCTACAACCGTTGTATTGGGCGCGTGGGACAAATACAATTTGATGTTGCTGGATCTGGACGCTAAGAAATCAGTTCACGCTTTTTATTCACAAAATGTACTTCTGTCCACATACAGAGAGGTCTGTTCCTAATGCTGGGCTTTCACCCCGAGGTACGGTGCTGCCTTAGTCGAAGACGCGCTCCTTCCCTTATCGGGTTGTTTTGAACATGATAAATGGGGTCAAAGGTCAAATGACCTCTGCTCAACCAACCACCAGTCGATGCAAGAGACGATGTACAAATAAAAAATGAGGGCAAAAAAAATATTTCTAAATATTTATCCACTTATTCAACAGAACACCCTGTCCTGACCATGTCTCTCACACCTCTTTAATAGAAGATTTCTGAACACAATTTTAAACATCAGCTCTTCTGATTGTGTGAATCCCCCCCCCCCCCCCCCACCAACCAAGCTTTGTTCTAACTAACAGCCGACAAGACAAATAAAACACCGATAATGACATTCAATTCTTGCAAAAACAAACTAAAAAATAAACCCCTACCCATTCAATTCAACCCAATCTGATCCGGTAAGAACCATGGTAACAAAAACAACAAAAATAAACCCCTCCCCCATTCAATTCAACCCAATCTGATCCGGTAAGAACCATGGTAACAAAAACAACAAAAATAAACCCCTCCCCATTCAATTCAACCCAATCTGATCCGGTAAGAACCATGGTAACAAAAACAACAAAAATAAACCCCTCCCCCATTCAATTCAACCCAATCTGATCCGGTAAGAACCATGGTAACAAAACAACAAAAATAAACCCCTCCCCCATTCAATTCAACCCAATCTGATCCGGTAAGAACCATGGTAACAAAAACAACAAAAATAAACCCCTCCCCCATTCAATTCAACCCAATCTGATCCGGTAAGAACCATGGTAACAAAAACAACAAAAATAAACCCCTCCCCATTCAATTCAACCCAATCTGATCCGGTAAGAACCATGGTAACAAAAACTCAAAAAAAAGTGCCGGTCCAGAAACCATAGAACTCAATATGCTGTAATTGTATTGATTTAACCCCTGTAGATCCCATGTTAGTCAAGCCTCCTGTCTTGTATGTTAGGAGCCGTGTGTATATATATATATATATATCTATCCCATCGTTCGTAGAGTTAAGCTATAGGCAGTCAGTTCCATTTAAGTCAGTTCATATGTCATCATCTCAGCATTTAAACAGTCACTCTGCAGCAGCATCCAAACATCTGCATGGAGGTACCTGTGGGATTCAGGAATTATTAGAAAACCCAAACAAAAAACAACAACAAAAAGGAACGATGGAACAAACCAAAAATTGATTTATTTTGTGTTTTTTTTTTTAGAAATGAGAAATGTGGTGATGAGCTTAAAAGCTTTAAAGAGGAACTTTCTTTTACTTGTATTTTTCGTTTTACATTTTGTTTTGTTTTAAAGTTCAATTATTTATTTTTTTCTCCTCTAACTGTTGCTGATTCAGTGCAATGCATCATGGAACGATTGATAAAAGGGCCCCCTCCCCTCCCAGGTATTTTTTGTTGCTGTTGCGGCATCATGTTTTGGGAATGAAAGGAAGAAGAGGGGGATTGTGGGAGAGTCATTGTTTAGCTGGTGTCCATGGACTCCATGTTAGCAGAGGACGAGTCTCTCTGGATGTTTTCAAAGATGGCAGCCAGCTCGGGGTTGGAGGAGATCTGGGACTGGAACTCGCTCATCAGGGGACTCTTCTCCGCCTCGGGGATGGTGAGGAGGGCGACCACCGCCCGCATGGCTGACCGCTTCAACTCATCCTGCTTCTCAAACTCCTGCTTCACTGAGTTGGCCTTCACCTGGGGGAGAGAGACAGGGTGAGAGAGAGAGACAGAGAGAGAGAGAGACACAGAGAGAGAGGGGTTGACATACTGTATGTAGGTGATTGTTGGAGAGAGATGGGACTCTAACACATCCCTGAATGGTACTATACCAGGGAGAGTGTTGTGTCTGGTCTCTGTGAATGGTACTATACCAGGGACAGTGTGTCTGGTCTCTGTGAATGGTACTATACCAGGGACAGTGTGTCTGGTCTCTATGAATGGTACTATACCAGGGACAGTGTGTCTGGTGTCTGTGAATGGTACGATACCAGGGACAGTGTGTCTGTGAATGGTACTATACCAGGGACAGTGTGTCTGTGAATGGTACTATACCAGGGACAGTGTGTCTGTGAATGGTACTATACCAGGGACAGTGTGTCTGTGAATGGTACTATACCAGGGACAGCGTGTCTGGTCTCTATGAATGGTACTATACCAGGGACAGTGTGTCTGGTCTCTGTGAATGGTACTATACCAGGGACAGTGTGTCTGTGAATGGTACTATACCAGGGACAGTGTGTCTGTGAATGGTACTATACCAGGGACAGCGTGTCTGGTCTCTGTGAATGGTACTATACCAGGGACAGTGTGTCTGGTCTCTGTGAATGGTACTATACCAGGGACAGTGTGTCTGGTCTCTGTGAATGGTACTATACCAGGGACAGTGTGTCTGGTGTCTGTGAATGGTACGATACCAGGGACAGTGTGTCTGGTCTCTGTGAATGGTACTATACCAGGGACAGTGTGTCTGTGAATGGTACTATACCAGGGACAGCGTGTCTGTGAATGGTACTATACCAGGGACAGTGTGTCTGGTCTCTGTGAATGGTACTATACCAGGGACAGTGTGTCTGTGAATGGTACTATACCAGGGACAGTGTGTCTGTGAATGGTACTATACCAGGGAGTGTGTCTGGTCTCTGAATGGTACTATACCAGGGACAGTGTGTCTGTGAATGGTACTATACCAGGGACAGTGTGTCTGGTGTCTGTGAATGGTACTATACCAGGGACAGTGTGTCTGGTCTCTGTGAATGGTACTATACCAGGGACAGTGTGTCTGGTGTCTGTGAATGGTACGATACCAGGGACAGTGTGTCTGGTGTCTGTGAATGGTACTATACCAGGGACAGTGTGTCTGGTCTCTGTGAATGGTACTATACCAGGGACAGTGTGTCTGGTCTCTGTGAATGGTACTATACCAGGGACAGTGTGTCTGGTCTCTGAATGGTACGATACCAGGGACAGTGTGTCTGGTCTCTGTGAATGGTACTATACCAGGGACAGTGTGTCTGGTCTCTGTGAATGGTACTATACCAGGGACAGTGTGTCTGGTCTCTGAATGGTACTATACCAGGAACAGTGTGTCTGGTCTCTGTGAATGGTACTATACCAGGGACAGTGTGTCTGGTCTCTGTGAATGGTACGATACCAGGGACAGTGTGTCTGTGAATGGTACTATACCAGGGACAGTGTGTCTGTGAATGGTACTATACCAGGGACAGTGTGTCTGTGAATGGTACTATACCAGGGACAGTGTGTCTGGTGTCTGTGAATGGTACTATACCAGGGACAGTGTGTCTGGTCTCTATGAATGGTACTATACCAGGGACAGTGTGTCTGGTGTCTGTGAATGGTACTATACCAGGGACAGTGTGTCTGGTCTCTGTGAATGGTACTATACCAGGGACAGTGTGTCTGTGAATGGTACTATACCAGGGACAGTGTGTCTGTGAATGGTACTATACCAGGGACAGTGTGTCTGGTCTCTGTGAATGGTACTATACCAGGGACAGTGTGTCTGGTCTCTGTGAATGGTACTATACCAGGGACAGTGTGTCTGTGAATGGTACTATACCAGGGACAGTGTGTCTGTGAATGGTACTATACCAGGGACAGTGTTGTGTCTGGTCTCTGTGAATGGTACTATACCAGGGACAGTGTGTCTGGTCTCTATGAATGGTACTATACCAGGGACAGTGTGTCTGGTGTCTGTGAATGGTACTATACCAGGGACAGTGTGTCTGGTCTCTATGAATGGTACTATACCAGGGACAGTGTGTCTGGTGTCTGTGAATGGTACTATACCAGGGACAGTGTGTCTGGTCTCTGTGAATGGTACTATACCAGGGACAGTGTGTCTGTGAATGGTACTATACCAGGGACAGTGTCTCTGTGAATGGTACTATACCAGGGACAGTGTGTCTGGTCTCTGTGAATGGTACTATACCAGGGACAGTGTGTCTGGTCTCTATGAATGGTACTATACCAGGGACAGTGTGTCTGGTCTCTGTGAATGGTACTATACCAGGGACAGTGTGTCTGTGAATGGTACTATACCAGGGACAGTGTGTCTGTGAATGGTACTATACCAGGGAGAGTGTTGTGTCTGGTCTCTGTGAATGGTACTATACCAGGGACAGTGTTGTGTCTGGTCTCTATGAATGGTACTATACCAGGGACAGTGTGTCTGGTCTCTATGAATGGTACTATACCAGGGACAGTGTGTCTGGTGTCTGTGAATGGTACTATACCAGGGACAGTGTGTCTGGTGTCTGTGAATGGTACTATACCAGGGACAGTGTGTCTGGTCTCTGTGAATGGTACTATACCAGGGACAGTGTGTCTGTGAATGGTACTATACCAGGGACAGTGTGTCTGTGAATGGTACTATACCAGGGACAGTGTGTCTGTGAATGGTACTATACCAGGGACAGTGTGTCTGTGAATGGTACTATACCAGGGACAGTGTGTCTGTGAATGGTACTATACCAGGGACAGTGTGTCTGGTCTCTGTGAATGGTACGATACCAGGGACAGTGTGTCTGGTCTCTGTGAATGGTACTATACCAGGGACAGTGTGTCTGGTCTCTGTGAATGGTACTATACCAGGGACAGTGTGTCTGGTCTCTGTGAATGGTACGATACCAGGGACAGTGTGTCTGTGAATGGTACTATACCAGGGACAGTGTGTCTGGTCTCTGTGAATGGTACTATACCAGGGACAGTGTGTCTGGTCTCACCTTGGTGGTGCAGGTGGCACGTAGCGGCTCAACCAGTCTGTCCAGCCTCTGTAGCACAGCACTGGGACACAGAGTGGAGAGTCTAGCCAGCATCAGGAACGTCAGCATCTGATAAACAACAACATCCCCATTATCTTCCAACCCCATAAACCAACACTCCTCAATACAGGCCCTGTGATGCATTATACAGTCTGCCCTTTAAATCATACAGACCACCTCTCTCCTGTTGTCTGATCTACATACAGACTACCCCCCTCTCTCCTGTTGTCTGATCTACATACAGACTACCCCTCTCTCTCCTGTTGTCTGATCTACCTCTCTCCTGTTGTCTGATCTACATACAGACTACCCCTCTCTCTCCTGTTGTCTGATCTACATACAGACTACCCCTCTCTCTCCTGTTGTCTGATCTACATACAGACTACCCCTCTCTCTCCTGTTGTCTAATCTACATACAGACTACCCCTCTCTCTCCTGTTGTCTAATCTACATACAGACTACCCCTCTCTCTCCTGTTGTCTAATCTACATACAGACCACCCCTCTCTCTCCTGTTGTCTAATCTACATACAGACTACCCCTCTCTCTCCTGTTGTCTAATCTACATACAGACTACCCCTCTCTCTCCTGTTGTCTAATCTACATACAGACCACCCCTCTCTCTCCTGTTGTCTAATCTACATACAGACCACCTCTCTCCTGTTGTCTGATCTACATACAGACTACCCCTCTCTCTCCTGTTGTCTAATCTACATACAGACCACCTCTCTCCTGTTGTCTGATCTACATACAGACCACCTCTCTCCTGTTGTCTGATCTACATACAGACTACCCCCCCTCTCTCCTGTTGTCTAATCTACATACAGACTACCTCTCTCCCGTTGTCTGATCTACCTACCTCTCTCCTGTTGTCTAATCTACATACAGACTACCCCCCTCTCTCCTGTTGTCTAATCTACATACAGACTACCCCCCTCTCTCCTGTTGTCTGATCTACATACAGACTACCTCTCTCTGCTGTTGTCTGATCTACATACAGACTACCTCTCTCTCTCTCCTGTTGTCTGATCTACATACAGACTACCTCTCTCTCCTGTTGTCTGATCTACATACAGACTACCCCTCTCTCTCCTGTTGTCTGATCTACATACAGACTACCCCTCTCTCTCCTGTTGTCTGATCTACATACAGACTACCCCCTCTCTCTCCTGTTGTCTGATCTACATACAGACTACCTCTCTCTCCTGTTGTCTGATCTACATACAGACTACCTCTCTCTCTCCTGTTGTCTAATCTACATACAGACTACCTCTCTCCCGTTGTCTGATCTACCTACCTCTCTCCTGTTGTCTAATCTACATACAGACTACCCCCCTCTCTCCTGTTGTCTAATCTACATACAGACTACCCCCCTCTCTCCTGTTGTCTGATCTACATACAGACTACCTCTCTCTGCTGTTGTCTGATCTACATACAGACTACCTCTCTCTCTCTCCTGTTGTCTGATCTACATACAGACTACCCCTCTCTCTCCTGTTGTCTAATCTACATACAGACCACCCCTCTCTCTCCTGTTGTCTAATCTACATACAGACTACCCCTCTCTCTCCTGTTGTCTAATCTACATACAGACCACCCCTCTCTCTCCTGTTGTCTAATCTACATACAGACCACCTCTCTCCTGTTGTCTGATCTACATACAGACTACCCCTCTCTCTCCTGTTGTCTAATCTACATACAGACCACCTCTCTCCTGTTGTCTGATCTACATACAGACCACCTCTCTCCTGTTGTCTGATCTACATACAGACTACCCCCCTCTCTCCTGTTGTCTAATCTACATACAGACTACCTCTCTCCCGTTGTCTGATCTACCTACCTCTCTCCTGTTGTCTAATCTACATACAGACTACCCCCCTCTCTCCTGTTGTCTAATCTACATACAGACTACCCCCCTCTCTCCTGTTGTCTGATCTACATACAGACTACCTCTCTCTGCTGTTGTCTGATCTACATACAGACTACCTCTCTCTCTCTCCTGTTGTCTGATCTACATACAGATTACCTCTCTCTCTCTCCTGTTGTCTGATCTACATACAGACTACCTCTCTCTCCTGTTGTCTGATCTACATACAGACTACCTCTCTCTCCTGTTGTCTGATCTATATACAGACTACCTCTCTCTGCTGTTGTCTGATCTACATACAGACTACCTCTCTCTCTCCTGTTGTCTGATCTACATACAGACTACCTCTCTCTCCTGTTGTCTGATCTACATACAGACTACCTCTCTCTCCCTCTCTCTCCTGTTGTCTGATCTACATACAGACTACCTCTCTCTCTCTCTCTCTTGTTGTCTGATCTACATACAGACTACCTCTCTCTCTCTCCTGTTGTCTGATCTACATACAGACTACCCCTCTCTCCAGGCAGGCTATTGTTGAAACATAACAGAGTCCTGTCAGGAAGCTGTTCAGGATACCTTGATGTCGTAATGGTCCTTGAGTCCGTCTTCTACGTGGTTGAGGAACTCAAAGATGTCTAGTCTGTCTAGACAGCTGTCCAGAAGTGTGTACATGCACTCAAATGCTGCCTTCCTTATGTCCAGACCATCGTCCACTGTGTGTTTAAAGGGACCCATCTCAACCTGGGGGGAGAAGACAGGTCATTAAGAAGACCCTCTTATCTAAAGCAACTCAACCTGGGGGAGAAGACCCTCTTATCTAAAGTATCTCAACCTGGGGGAGAAAACAACACATTTAGAAGACCCTCTTATCTAAAGCAACTCAACCTGGGGGAGAAAACAACACATTTAGAAGACCCTCTTATCTAAAGCAAATCAACCTGGGGGGGAGAAGACCCTCTTATCTAAAGTAACTCAACCTGGGGGGGAGAAGACAACACATTTAGAAGACCTTATCTAAAGAAACTCAACCTGGGGGAGAAAACAACACATTTAGAAGACCCTCTTATCTAAAGCAACTCAACCTGGGGGAGAAGACCCTCTTATCTAAAGTAACTCAACCTGGGGGGAGAAGACAACACATTTAGAAGACCCTCTTATCTAAAGTAACTCAACCTGTGGGGGAGAAGACCCTCTTATCTAAAGTAACTCAACCTGGGGGAGAGAAGACCCTCTTATCTAAAGTAACTCAACCTGGGGGAGAGAAGACCCTCTTATCTAAAGTAACTCAACCTGTGGGAGAGAAGACCCTCTTATCTAAAGTAACTCAACCTGGGGGGGAGAAGACCCTCTTATCTAAAGTAACTCAACCTGGGGGAGAAGACCCTCTTATCTAAAGCAACTCAACCTGTGGGAGAGAAGACCCTCTTATCTAAAGTAACTCAACCTGGGGGGAGAAGACCCTCTTATCTAAAGCAACTCAACCTGGGGGGAGAAGACAACACATTTAGAAGACCCTCTTATCTAAAGTAACTCAACCTGGGGGGAGAAGACAACACATTTAGAAGACCCTCTTATCTAAAGCAACTCAACCTGGGGAGAGAAGACCCTCTTATCTAAAGCAACTCAACCTGGGGGGAGAAGACCCTCTTATCTAAAGCAACTCAACCTGGGGTGAGAAGACCCTCTTATCTAAAGTAACTCAACCTGGGGGAGAAGACCCTCTTATCTAAAGTAACTCAACCTGTGGGAGAGAAGACCCTCTTATCTAAAGTAACTCAACCTGGGGGAGAGAAGACCCTCTTATCTAAAGTAACTCAACCTGGGGGAGAGAAGACCCTCTTATCTAAAGTAACTCAACCTGTGGGAGAGAAGACAACACATTTAGAAGACCCTCTTATCTAAAGTAACTCAACCTGTGGGAGAGAAGACAACACATTTAGAAGACCCTCTTATCTAAAGTAACTCAACCTGGGGGAGAAGACCCTCTTATCTAAAGTAACTCAACCTGGGGGAGAGAAGACCCTCTTATCTAAAGTAACTCAACCTGGGGGAGAGAAGACCCTCTTATCTAAAGTAACTCAACCTGGGGGAGAGAAGACCCTCTTATCTAAAGTAACTCAACCTGTGGGAGAGAAGACAACACATTTAGAAGACCCTCTTATCTAAAGTAACTCAACCTGGGGGAGAGAAGACCCTCTTATCTAAAGTAACTCAACCTGTGGGAGAGAAGACCCTCTTATCTAAAGTAACTCAACCTGGGGGAGAGAAGACCCTCTTATCTAAAGTAACTCAACCTGGGGGAGAGAAGACCCTCTTATCTAAAGTAACTCAACCTGGGGGGAGAAGACCCTCTTATCTAAAGTAACTCAACCTGGGGAGAGAAGACCCTCTTATCTAAAGTAACTCAACCTGGGGAGAGAAGACCCTCTTATCTAAAGTAACGACGACAGAGGACAAGAATTGCAAGTAAATCCTTTGTCAATAAAACTTAAAACAACAAAACACGAAAGGATGGATAACAGACAAAGGTAGGAAGGAAGGAAGGAAGGAAGGAAGGAAGGAAGGAAGGAAGGAAGGAAGGAAGGAAGGAAGGAAGGAAGGAAGGAAGGAAGGAAGGAAGGAAGGAAGGAAGGAGGAAAAAGGAGGTGAAGCACCAATGAAAGCCATGTCAACTCACCTCTCTGATGAGTTCCTTGCGGACTTTGGTCTCGTTGTAGAGGTGTGGCAGGACCGTATCCAGTAGGTCTCTGATGAGAGAGGGCTTATTATGGGCTGCGGAGTTGAAGGTTACCAGGGCAACCCGCCGCACGTTCAGGTCCGGGTCCTCCAACGTCTTCAGGAAGTCACCTGGAATACAGAACAACACAGTCGGTCATAATGAACCTTTCACATATACAATGAACATCAGTATACGACAAGTCAAATGAAAAGCTCCTCTCGTCTATATTTCCTCAGTCCGTCTCAGTAAAAACATCAGTCTCGGTCTCCAGTACAGTAAAGTATTCAGACCCCTTCCCCTTGTCCCACATTTTGTTACATTCCAGCCTTATTCTAAAATGGATTAAATAAATATCCCCTCATCAATCTACACACAATACCCCATCATGGCAAAGTCAAAACAGGTTTACAAATTTTAGCTAATTTATTACAAATACCTTATTTACATAAGTATTCAGACCTTTTGCTATGAGACTAAGAGACATTGAGCTCAGGTGCATCCTGTTTCCATTGATCATCCTTGAGATGTTTCTACAACTTGGAGTCCAACTGTGGTAAATTCAATTGATTGGACATGATTTGGAAAGGCACACGCTTGTCTTTATAAGGTCCTACATTTGATAGTGCATGTCAGAGCAAAAACCAAGCCATGGAGGTCGAAGGAATTGTCTGTAGAGCTCCGAGACACGATTGTGTAGAGGAACAGATTTGGGAAAGGGGACCATTTCTGCAGCATTGAAGGTCCCCAAGAACACAGTGGCCTCCATCATTCTGAAATGGAAGACATTTGGAACCACCAAGACTCTTCCTAGATCTGGGAAAGGAGACCATTTCTGCAGCATTCTCCATCATTCTGAAATGGAAGACGTTTGGAACCACCAAGACTCTTCCTAGAGCTGGCCACCCGGCCCAACTAAGCAATCGGGGGAGAAGGGCCTTGGTCAGGGAGAAGACCAAGAACCCGATGGTCACTCTGACAGAGCTCCAGAGTTCCTCTGTGGAGATGGGAGAACTTTCCAGAAGGACAACCATCTCTGCAGCACTCCACCAAATCAGGCCTTTATGGTAAGAGTGGCCAGACGGAAGCCACTTCTCAGTAAAAAGGCACATGACGGCCTGCTTGAAGTTTCCCAAAAGGCACCTAAAGACTCTCAGACCATGAGAAACAAGATTATCTGGTCTGATGAAACCAAGATTGAACTCTTTGGCCTGAATGCCAAGCGTCACGTCTGGAGGAAACCTGGCACCATCCCTACAGTGAAGCATGGTGGTGGCAGCATCATGTTGTGGGGTTGTTTTTCAGCGGCAGGGACTGGGAGACTAGTCAGGATCGAGCGAATGATGAACGGAGCAAAGTACAGAGAGATCCTTGATGAAAACCTGCTTCAGAGCGCTCAGGACCCCCTGGGGTTGACCTTCCAACAGGACAAAGACCGTAAGTACACAGCCAAGACAATGCAGGAGTGGCTTCGGGACAAGTCTCTGAATGTCCTTGAGTTGCCCAACCAGAGCCCGGACTTGAACCCGATCGAACATCTCTGAAGAAACCTGAAAATAGCTGTGCAGCAACACTTCCCATCCAACCTGACAGAGCTTGAGAGGATCTGCAGAGAAGAATGGGAGAAACTACCCAAATACAGATGTGCCAAGCTTGTAGCTTCATACCCAAGAAGACTGGAGGCTGTAATCGTTGCCAAAGTACTTCAACAAAGTTCTGAGTAAAAGGTCTGAATACTTATGTAAATGTTATATTTCCGGTTTTCATTTTTTTTTTAAACATTTGTAAACATGTCTAAAAACCTGTTTTTGCTTTGTCATTATGGGGTATTGTGATGTCATTATGGGGTATTGTGATGTCATTATGGGGTATTGTGATGTCATTATGGGGTATTGTGATGTCATTATGGGGTATTGTGTGTAGATTGACGAGGGGGGAAAAAAACTCATATTTAATCAATTTTAGAATAAGGCTGTAACATAACAAAATGTGGAAAAAGTCAAGGGGTCTGAATACTTTGTGAATGCTCTGTATTTATGCTGTAACAGTCTGTGCCGGAGGCTAGGGTCAGTTTGTCATTAGATACCATAGCAGTCTGCCTGTCTCAGTAACATGACAAACTGACCCTAGCCTGCCTGTCTCAGTAACATTCAGATATAGATACCATAGCAGTCTGCCTGTCTCAGTAACATTCAGATATAGATACCATAGCAGTCTGCCTGTCTCAGTAACATTCAGATATAGATACCATAGCAGTCTGCCTGTCTCAGTAACATTCAGATATAGATACCATTGCAGTCTGCCTGTCTCAGTAACAACATTCAGATATAGATACCATTGCAGTCTGCCTGTCTCAGTAACAACATTCAGATATAGATACCATAGCAGTCTGCCTGTCTCAGTAACAACATTCAGATATAGATACCATTGCAGTCTGCCTGTCTCAGTAACAACATTCAGATATAGATACCATTGCAGTCTGCCTGCCTCAGTAACAACATTCAGATATAGATACCATAGCAGTAGTCAAAGAGGACAGGTTAGCAGTAGATAGCTATGGGATAGATTAAATAGTAGAGATGAGACACACCTATGCAGTTTTTCAGGAGAGGGTCTATTGTCTGTGGGTGGTCTGAGATGGTGAACTTCACTGCTGTCACGACTGAGCTTCTGGCATATGATGATCCTGGAAACAGAAAACATTAATATGTCACATGACCATACCTGCAATATCATAGTAAACTAATACCAAGGTCATATTTCTTTACATGAAATGATTCATATCATGCACAATGAACCACCGGGGCGGCAGCGTAGCCTAGTGGTTAGAGCGTTGGACTAGTAACCGGAAGGTTGCAAGTTCAAACCCCCGAACTGACAAGGTACAAATCTGTCGTTCTGCCCCTGAACAGGCAGTTAACCCACTGTTCCTAGGCCGTCATTGAAAATAAAAATGTGTTCTTAACTGACTTGCCAGGTAAAATAAAGGTAAAATAAAATAAATAAAAATATTATTATATATATATTTTTAATATCATGTCTTGCCAATGAAAACGGCGAAATGAAAACCAGCAGGGAGTTCCTATTCCCCACCTGAGAGCAGGTATCCTTTAAGTCTGGGCAGCAGGGTTTCTGGGTCTATGAGTGTGAGTTTCCCCAGACATTCTGCTACCACGTTCCTGGTGCCCTCCTCGGCACACTCACAGTGCTTCAACAGCAGGGTCCATACTCCCTCCACGTAGGGTTTCAGACCCGTCACAGACGCCGAACTGGAGAGAACAGAACAGAGACGCTATTTTGGTCACCAAGGTGAAAACAGCAACCCCGCGCAATTAGCCAGTTCAGTCACCCGACCCGGGACTTGAACCCGCGACCTTTCGGGTTCCACACCTCTCTTAACCCGCTGGACTGTCCTACCTGATGATCTCTTTGAGAGAGTGTAGCAGCAGGTACTGCCTCTTGGGCTGTCCCGAGATCTCCCCCAGAACGAAGGGCAGGTATTCCGGCAGGTTGCCCACGGCGATGGATCCCAGGGCGTAGGATGCGGCAGACTTGACCTCTTCGGAGGAGGAAGAGAAGGCGTCCAGGATGACCGTCTTGAGCTCTGGTTGGCCGCTCAGGTCTACGTGGTGTCCCACCTACCACAGAGACATTATGAATGATTCCTTCACGACTGATACTAGTCACGACATCTGATACCAGCCTACTACAGTTAAACACCACTATTAGTCCCACTACCATCAAACCCACTATTAGTCCCACTACCATCAAACCCACTATTGGTCCCACTACCATCAAACCCACTATTAGTCCCACTACCATCAAACCCACTATTGGTCCCACTACCATCAAACCCACTATTGGTCCCACTACCATCAAACCCACTATTGGTTCCCACTACCATCAAACCTACTATTGGTCCCACTACCATCAAACCCACTATTGGTCCCAGTACCATCAAACCCACTATTGGTCCCAGTACCATCAAACCCACTATTGGTCCCACTACCATCAAACCCATCATTAGTCCCACTACCATCAAACCCACTATTAGTCCCACTACCATCAAACCCACTATCATCAAACCCATTATTGGTCCCACTACCATCAAACCCACTATTGGTCCCACTACCATCAAACCCACTATTGGTCCCACTACCATCAAACCCACTATTGGTCCCACTACCATCAAACCCACTATTGGTCCCACTACCATCAAACCCACTATTGGTCCCACTACCATCAAACCCATCATTAGTCCCACTACCATCAAACCCACTATTAGTCCCACTACCATCCAACCCACTATTAGTCCCACTACCATCCAACCCACTATTAGTCCCACTACCATCAAACCCACTATTAGTCCCACTACCATCAAACCCACTATTAGTCCCACTACCATCAAACCCACTACCATCAAACCCACCATTAGTCCCACTACCATCAAACCCTCTACCATCAAACCCACTATTAGTCCCACTACCATCAAACCCCTACAGTCCCACTACCATCAAACCCACTATTAGTCCCACTACCATCAAACCCACTATTAGTCCCACTACCATCAAACCCACTATTGGTCCCACTACCATCAAACCCACTATTGGTCCCACTACCATCAAACCCATCATTGGTCCCACTACCATCAAACCCATCATTGGTCCCACTACCATCAAACCCATCATTAGTCCCACTACCATCAAACCCACTACCATCAAACCCACCATTAGTCCCACTACCATCAAACCCTCTACCATCAAACCCACTATTAGTCCCACTACCATCAAACCCACTATTAGTCCCACTACCATCCAACCCACTATTAGTCCCTCTACCATCCAACCCACTATTAGTCCCACTACATTCCAACCCACTATTAGTCCCACTACATTCCAACCCACTATTAGTCCCACTACCATCCAACCCACTATTAGTCCCACTACCATCAAACCCACTATTAGTCCCACTACCATCAAACCCACTATTGGTCCCACTACCATCAAACCCACTATTGGTCCCACTACCATCAAACCCATCATTGGTCCCACTACCATCAAACCCATCATTGGTCCCACTACCATCAAACCCATCATTAGTCCCACTACCATCAAACCCACTACCATCAAACCCACCATTAGTCCCACTACCATCAAACCCTCTACCATCAAACCCACTATTAGTCCCACTACCATCAAACCCACTATTAGTCCCACTACCATCCAACCCACTATTAGTCCCTCTACCATCCAACCCACTATTAGTCCCACTACATTCCAACCCACTATTAGTCCCACTACATTCCAACCCACTATTAGTCCCACTACCATCCAACCCACTATTAGTCCCACTACCATCCAACCCAATATTAGTCCCACTACCATCCAACCCACTATTAGTCCCACTACCATCCAACCCACTATTAGTCCCACTACCATCCAACCCACTATTAGTCCCACTACCATCCAACCCACTATTAGTCCCACTACCATCCAACCCACTATTAGTCCCACTACCATCCAACCCACTATTAGTCCCACTACCATCCAACCCACTATTAGTCCCACTACCATCCAACCCACTATTAGTCCCACTACCATCCAACCCACTATTACTCCCACTACCATCCAACCCACTATTAGTCCCACTACCATCAATCCCACTATTAGTCCCACTACCATCAAACCCACTATTAGTTCCACTACCATCAAAACCACTATTAGTTTCACTACAGTCCCACTACCATTAAAACCACTATTAGTCCCACTACCATCAAACCCACTATTAGTCCCACTACCATCAAACCCACTATTAGTTCCACTACCATCAAAACCACTATTAGTTTCACTACAGTGCCACTACCATTAAAACCACTATTAGTCCCACTACCATTAAACCCACTATTAGTCCCACTACCATCAAACCCACCATTAGTTCCACTACCATCAAAACCACTATTAGTTTCACTACAGTCCCACTACCATTAAAACCACTATTAGTCCCACTACCATCAAACCCACTATTAGTCCCACTACCATCAAACCCACTATTGGTCCCACTACCATCAAACCCACTATTGGTCCCACTACCATCAAACCCACTATTGGTCCCACTACCGTCAAACCCACTATTGGTCCCACTACCATCAAACCCACTATTGGTCCCACTACCATCAAACCCACTATTAGTCCCACTACCATCAAACCCACTATTAGTCCCACTACCATCAAACCCACTATTAGTCCCACTACCATCAAACCCACTATTAGTCCCACTACCATCAATCCCACTATTGGTCCCACTACCATCAAACCCACTATTAGTCCCACTACCATCAAACCCACTATTAGTCCCACTACCATCAAACCCACTATTAGTCCCACTACCATCAAACCCACTATTAGTCCCACTACCATCAAACCCACTATTAGTCCCACTACCATCAATCCCACTATTGGTCCCACTACCATCAAACCCACTATTAGTCCCACTACCATCAATCCCACTATTAGTCCCACTACCATCAATCCCACTATTAGTCCCACTACCATCAAACCCACTATTAGTCCCACTACCATCAAACCCACTATTAGTCCCACTACCATCAAACCCACTATTAGTCCCACTACCATCAATCCCACTATTAGTCCCACTACCATCAAACCCACTATTAGTCCCACTACCATCAAACCCACTATTGGTCCCACTACCATCAAACCCACTATTGGTCCCACTACCATCAATCCCACTATTGGTCCCACTACCATCAAACCCACTATCATCAATCCCACTATTAGTCCCACTACCATCAAACCCACTATTAGTCCCACTACCATCAAACCCACTATTAGTCCCACTACCATCAAACCCACTATTAGTCCCACTACCATCAAACCCACTATTAGTCCCACTACCATCAATCCCACTATTGGTCCCACTACCATCAAACCCACTATTAGTCCCACTACCATCAAACCCACTATTAGTCCCACTACCATCAAACCCACTATTAGTCCCACTACCAGCAGCAGTAAAACTCAACATTTTGTACCCCTTTTTCTCCCCAATTTTGTGGTATCCAATTGGTAGTTACAGTCTTGTCTCTTCGCGGCAACTCCCGTACGGACTCGGGAGAGGCGAACGTCAGGAGCCGTGCGTCCTCCCGAAACACAACCCAACCGCACTGCTTCTTCACACAACGCCTACTTAACCCCGGAAGCAAACTGCACCAATGTGTCAGAGAAAACACCGTACACCTGGCGTCCGGGTCAACGTGCACTGCACCCGGCCCGCCACAGGAGTCGCTAGTGCACGATGGGACAAGGACATCCCTGCCGGCGAAACCCTCCCCGTAACCCAGACGACTGGGCCGATTGTGCGCCGCCCCATGGGTCTCCCGGTCACGGCCGACTACGACAGAGCCTGGACTCGAATCCAGAATCTCTAGTGACACAGCTACTTAGACCACTGTGCCACTCGGGAGGCCCACAACAATAAAATACCTTGGACATGCACACACCTTTTGTTTATTTAAAAACGTGTGACCCACCTCTCCCAGTGACAGCAGGGCCAGCAGTCTGATGGAGTCTGTCGACCGAGAGTTCTTCACATCCTGGATGAACTGGCCTACCACGGCAGGACCCTCCTACAAATACAAATCAAACTTGATTTAAAATGCATTAAATATGGGAAAAGTATTTAGGGGGCACCCCCCCCCCCCCAGTGATCACATTATAAAACATTATGTTAAAATAATGAACAAACAAAAGAAACAAAAAAATTGGAAATAATCAAACCAAAAATCTGAGATTGAAAAAAAACACCAAAACAAAAAAGGCAATAAAAGTCCTTCAGGAGAACAGAACACAGGAAGGAGGTCTGAATGTCCTTCAGGAGAACAGAACACAGGAAGGAGGTCTGAATGTCCTTCAGGAGAACAGAACACAGGAAGGAGGTCTGAATGTCCTTCAGGAGAACAGAACACAGGAAGGAGGTCTGAATGTCCTTCATGAGAACAGAACACAGGAAGGAGGTCTGAATGTCCTTCAGGAGAACAGAACACAGGAAGGAGGTCTGAATGTCCTTCAGGAGAACAGAACACAGGAAGGAGGTCTGAATGTCCTTCAGGAGAACAGAACACAGGAAGGAGGTCTGAATGTCCTTCAGGAGAACAGAACACAGGAAGGAGGTCTGAATGTCCTTCAGGAGAACAGAACACAGGAAGGAGGTCTGAATGTCCTTCATGAGAACAGAACACAGGAAGGAGGTCTGAATGTCCTTCAGGAGAACAGAACACAGGAAGGAGGTCTGAATGTCCTTCAGGAGAAGAGAACACAGGAAGGAGGTCTGAATGTCCTTCAGGAGAAGAGAACACAGGAAGGAGGTCTGAATGTCCTTCAGGAGAAGAGAACACAGGAAGGAGGTCTGAATGTCCTTCAGGAGAACAGAACACAGGAAGGAGGTCTGAATGTCCTTCAGGAGAACAGAACACAGGAAGGAGGTCTGAATGTCCTTCAGGAGAACAGAACACAGGAAGGAGGTCTGAATGTCCTTCAGGAGAACAGAACACAGGAAGGAGGTCTGAATGTCCTTCAGGAGAACAGAACACAGGAAGGAGGTCTGAATGTCCTTCAGGAGAACAGAACACAGGAAGGAGGTCTGAATGTCCTTCAGGAGAACAGAACACAGGAAGTAGGTCTGAAAGTCCTTCAGGATAACAGAACACAGGAAGGAGGTCTGAATGTCCTTCAGGAGAACATAAATACAAACATAACACAGGAAGGTCAGCAGAACAGTGAACCTACATCAGGACAGGCACGGGTCAGGGCGGCCACACATTTAGCGATAGAGTAGTAGGACTGTTTGTGTGTTAGAGCAGCACTCTGGGCGTAGACTGGACCGGTCAGCATACGGAGCAGGTCCATGTAACCCAGAGAGGATGTCCCGGTACCCACCAGAGCCTGGGAAAGGACACAGTAAAACAGCTTTTAAATACAACCCTAACCCAGAGAGGATGTCCCGGTACACACCAGAGCCTGGGAGAGGACACAGTAAAACAGCTTTTAAATACAACCCTAACCCAGAGAGGATGTCCCAGTACCCACCAGAGCCTGGGAGAGGACAGTAATACAACCCTAACCCAGAGAGGTTGTCCAGGTACCCACCAGAGCCTGGGAGAGGACAGTAATACAACCCTAACCCAGAGAGGTTGTCCAGGTACCCACCAGAGCCTGGGAGAGGACAGTAATACAACCCTAACCCAGAGAGGTTGTCCAGGTACCCACCAGAGCCTGTGAGAGGACAGTAATACAACCCTAACCCAGAGAGGTTGTCCAGGTACCCACCAGAGCCTGGGAGAGGACAGTAATACAACCCTAACCCAGAGAGGATGTCCAGGTACCGACCAGAGCCTGTGAGAGGACAGTAATACAACCCTAACCCAGAGAGGATGTCCAGGTACCCACCAGAGCCTGGGAGAGGACAGTAATACAACCCTAACCCAGAGAGGTTGTCCAGGTACCCACCAGAGCCTGGGAGAGGACAGTAATACAACCCTAACCCAGAGAGGTTGTCCAGGTACCCACCAGAGCCTGGGAGAGGACAGTAATACAACCCTAACCCAGAGAGGTTGTCCAGGTACCCACCAGAGCCTGGGAGAGGACAGTAATACAACCCTAACCCAGAGAGGTTGTCCAGGTACCCACCAGAGCCTGGGAGAGGACAGTAATACAACCCTAACCCAGAGAGGATGTCCAGGTACCCACCAGAGCCTGGGAGAGGACAGTAATACAACCCTAACCCAGAGAGGTTGTCCAGGTACCCACCAGAGCCTGGGAGAGGACAGTAATACAACCCTAACCCAGAGAGGTTGTCCAGGTACCCACCAGAGCCTGGGAGAGGACAGTAATACAACCCTAACCCAGAGAGGATGTCCAGGTACCCACCAGAGCCTGGGAGAGGACAGTAATACAACCCTAACCCAGAGAGGTTGTCCAGGTACCCACCAGAGCCTGGGAGAGGACAGTAATACAACCCTAACCCAGAGAGGTTGTCCAGGTACCCACCAGAGCCTGGGAGAGGACAGTAATACAACCCTAACCCAGAGAGGATGTCCAGGTACCCACCAGAGCCTGGGAGAGGACAGTAATACAACCCTAACCCAGAGAGGTTGTCCAGGTACCCACCAGAGCCTGGGAGAGGACAGTAATACAACCCTAACCCAGAGAGGTTGTCCAGGTACCCACCAGAGCCCGAAGAAAATAATACAATTTACTGAGTGCTACAATACTGCTTGGTCAGAGAGGGGTGTTTAATAAATTAACATTGAGCAGTGACACTTCTAGATATGAGGTTGACAGTTTGAGAATCTATAGATCTATTAGGGATAAGGTAAACCCTAACTACCTGATCATCTATTAGGGACAAAGTAGAACCTGATCATCTTTTAGCTGATTTTACAAGTGGTTCTCAAACTATTTTACGAACACAGTACCTCAATTGAACTCATCCACCCGCTGTCCTAGACGTTTAGATATCATTCCCTTATCTGTTCAAACTGGAACTGGTAACCATAGATACCTGGAAGAACTCTAGCATGGCACTGAGGGCCCCTCCCTGCAGCAGAGGAGACCTGACCAGAGAGATGAGCTCCGAGAGGATGGACGACCCCCCGATCTTAGCCAGGGAGAGAGGGTGGACCCGGGCCAGGGTGGTCAGGAAGCTGATGACCATCTGGGACACGTGCATGTCGCTCTCGCTGATCAGCGGAGGCAGCTCGGCCAGCACCGCGTCGATCATGGCCGGAGTCACGCTGTCGCTGTAGTTCTTCACCAGGATGTCCAACGCGGCCAGGGTGCTCAGTTTCAGCGCCCGCTGGTTCTTACGCAGGAACGACGCCAGGATGGGCACCGCCTCGTCGAGGATAGGTCGAAGGTCGATCTTCAACGTGGAGCCTGTGATTAGGGAGGAGAGCAAGTATGAAAAGTATATACACACACACACTTATCTAGCAGGGAAACTGATTTATTAGTAAACAAATTGTTAAGCCATTAAGATCAGCCCTCGACAGATTCTGAAAATTCGCCGTATGGACTTCTCAACATCATCCCCTCCCGACCTGCGATGAGCGTGAGGGCCTTGACCGTCGTCAGTCTGGTAATCTCATTCTTCAGTCGCTCCAGGAAGATGTGCAGCGTCCCAGGGAGGTCGTCCCCCAGGCTGTCTCCCAGGTTACAGATGATCTGACCCATACAAGAAATGGCCCTCTCTTTCACTTCCTGGTCGATGTCGGCAGCCTTGAGGCGTTTGATGGTGCAGGTGAAGAGGTCAGTGATGTAGGGAGAAGCATCGAAGGTGTCCCTCTCCGGCTGGTCCAGAGGTCTGAGAAGTTTCACATTGACCAAAGATTCATTGTCCCATACTGGGCCACGAGGTTGCAGCAGATTAAAACAGAATTAAAAAAATAATAAACGTACAGACGGAATGAATAAAACAGCAACACTCAACTGAAGTTACCTCTGGTAAACCGTGTAGTTATTCTACTAAACAAGAGAAACACATCAATACACGTGTATTATTACAATAGATAACCTTACCTGATGACCTTGACCAGCTGTTGGCTGACCAGCAGGGCCTCAGAGGTGATCTTATAGAAGGGGTCTCCTACACACGCCACCACGGGCGGCACCAGGGCCTGTGGAGGTCAAAGGTTAGACAAGTTTATTCAAGTGTCACTTCCCAATTGACAAAGACATTTGACAGATAAATAAATTGTGGATGGACCCCCTCAGTGAGAGTTCTGAGACTATTTCAAAAGCACTGATGATCCATGATGTGATCAACATCAGTCCTATTACCCCACCTGGACATGAGGGTGGAAGACTTGGGGCTGGTGGTTACACAGGACCACATACAGACAGGACAGGGCATCGATCTTCAGGTTGGACGAGCTGGACTTGTCGTTGAGAGAGAAGATGATTCCTGTTAGGAGAGAGAGAGGAGATTAGGTTCGTTTAGTCAATATGCACATTGGAGGGAGGGTTTCTCAGACACAGATGAAGTCTATTCTTAGACTCGTTCCTCCATTGAAAGTGCTTTTTAGTCGAGGACTGGGTGGAACGTGTGTCCGGGAAACTGGCCCAATGAATTAGAATATTAAAAGGAAAGAAGAGAAACAGCAGAGAGAAGAGGTGCTGGTGAGGTCAGAAACCTGAACCGTGTTTCATGGAACAGAAAATAACACAGAGCTTCTTTACTAAAAATAAAAAGGTTCCCAGTGAGAGTCAATACGGCCAGGGGAAGGTTCCCAGCGAGAGAGAGTCAATACGGCCAGGGGAAGGTTCCCAGTGAGAGAGAGTCAATACGGCCAGGGGAAGGTTCCCAGTGAGAGAGAGTCAATACGACCGGGGGAAGGTTCCCAGTGAGAGAGAGTCAATACGGCCAGGGGAAGGTTCCCAGTGAGAGAGAGTCAATACGGCCGGGGGAAGGTTCCCAGTGAGAGAGAGTCAATACGGCCAGGGGAAGGTTCCCAGTGAGAGAGAGTCAATACGGCCAGGGGAAGGTTCCCAGTGAGAGAGAGTCAATACGGCCAGGGGAAGGTTCCCAGTTAGAGAGAGTCAATACGGCCAGGGGAAGGTTCCCAGCGAGAGAGAGTCAATACGGCCAGGGGAAGGTTCCCAGCGAGAGAGAGTCAATACGGCCAGGGGAAGGTTCCCAGCGAGAGAGAGTCAATACGACCAGGGGAAGGTTCCCAGCGAGAGAGAGTCAATACGACCAGGGGAAGGTTCCCAGCGAGAGAGAGTCAATACGACCAGGGGAAGGTTCCCAGCGAGAGAGAGTCAATACGGCCAGGGGAAGGTTCCCAGCGAGAGAGAGTCAATACGGCCAGGGGAAGGTTCCCAGCGAGAGAGAGTCAATACGGCCAGGGGAAGGTTCCCAGTGAGAGAGAGTCAATACGACCAGGGGAAGGTTCCCAGTGAGAGAGAGTCAATACGGCCAGGGGAAGGTTCCCAGCGAGAGAGAGTCAATACGACCAGGGGAAGGTTCCCGGTGAGGGAATACGGCCAGGAGAAGGTTCCCAGTGAGAGTCAATACGACCAGGGGAAGGTTCCCAGTGAGAGTCAATGCGACCAGGGGGAAGGTTCCCAGTGAGAGAGTCAATACGACCAGGGGGAAGGTTCCCAGTGAAAGAGTCAATACGACCAGGGGAAGGTTCCCAGTGAGAGAGTCAATACGACAGGCTGATGACTAGCCTCTTTCAGATCCGCCACTCCCCTGGTGAATTCAGGGAAGGAGAAAACACAAAATAACCAGAAAGCTTCTCGTTGTAATTGATCCTAAAATAATCCCATTGTATCAGCTGTGGGGTATTGAAGCAGTGCAGTGGTACTATTGGGGAGGAGGAGCATATTGGGGAAACGAGAACGGGTTTCTCCCCCCAAAAAAGGTAATTTAGAAAGGACAGAACAAGTTATTAAATCTTCTCTGTTGCCTTTTGACGTATGCCATTTACCTCTGAACCAGCCATGATAAATCACTTGTGTTTGTCTAAAGGGAAAGAAAGACTATGGCTGCAACCTACAATAACAACATGCAAAACTACCAATCTATCTATTCCTGTAGGGTAACATGTTGACTAGGTCAAATATCAATCTATCTATTCCTCTAGGGTAACATGTTGACTAGGTCAAATATCAATCTATCTATTCCTCTAGGGTAACATGTTGACTAGGTCAAATATCAATCTATCTATTCCTCTAGGGTAACATGTTGACTAGGTCAAATATCAATCTATCTATTCCTCTAGGGTAACATGTTGACTAGGTCAAATATCAATCTATCTATTCCTCTAGGGTAACATGTTGACTAGGTCAAATATCAATCTATCTATTCCTCTAGGGTAACATGTTGACTAGGTCAAATATCAATCTATCTATTCCTCTAGGGTCCCAAGAAACAAAGAGATCTTCTGTTGAATCTGACAATTAATCTTAATGGTTGTCCAGTCTTCTCAAATAAAACTGTGAAGGACCTCTGCGTTACTCTGGACCCTGATCTCTGTTTTGAAGAACACATCAAGACCATTTCAAGGACAGCTTTTTCCCATCTACGTAACATTGCAAAAATCAGAAACTTTCTGTCCAAAAATGATGCAGAAAAATTAATCCATGCTTTTGTTACTTCTTGGTTCGACTACTGCAATGCTCTACTTTCTGGCTACACGGATAAAGCACTAAATAAACTTCAGTTAGTGCTAAATACGGCTGCTAGAATCCTGACTAGAACCCAAAAAATGTGATCATATTACTCCAGTGCTAGCCTCCCTACACTGGCTTCCTGTCAAAGCAAGGGCTGATTTCAAGGTTTTACTGCTAACCTACAAAGCATTACATGGGCTTGTTCCTACCCATCTCTCTGATTTGGTCCTGCCGTACATACCTACACGTACACTACGGTCACAAGACGCAGGCCTCCTAATTGTCCTTAGAATTTCTAAGCAAACAGCTGGAGGCAGGGTTTTCTCCTATAGAGCTCCATTTTTATGGAACGGTCTGCCTACCCATGTGAGAGACGCAAACTCGGTCTCAACCTTTAAGTCTTTACTGAAGACTCATCTCTTCAGTGGGTCATATGATTGAGTGTAGTCTGGCCCAGGAGTGTGAAGGTGAACGGAAAGGCTCTGGAGCAACGAACCGCCCTTGCTGTCTCTGCCTGGCCGGTTCCGCTCTCTCCACTGGGATTCGCTGCCTCTAACAGGGGCTGAGTCACTGGCTTACTAGGGCTCTTTCATACCGTCCCTAGGAGGGCTGCGTCACTTGAGTGGGTTGAGTCACTGATGTGATCTTCCTGTCTGGGTTGGCACCCCCCCTTGGGTTGTGCCGTGGTGGAGATCTTTGTGGGCTATACTCGGTCTTGTCTCAGGATGGTAAGTTGGTGGTTGAAGATATCCCTCTAGTGGTGTGGGGGCTGTGCTTTGGCAAAGTGGGTGGGGTTATATCCTTCCTGTTTGGCCCTGTTCCGGGGGTATCATCGGATGGGGCCACAGTGTCTCCTGACCCCTCCGGTCTCAGCCTCCAGTATTTATGCTGCATTAGTTCATGTGTCGGGGTGCTAGGGTCAGTTTGTTATATCTGGAGTACTTCCTGTCTTATCCGGTGTCCTGTGTGAATTTATGTATGCTCTCTCTAATTCCCTCTTTCTTTCTCTCGGAGGACCTGAGCCCTAGAACCATGCCTCAGGACTTTGTTATATCAATCAATCTATTCCTCTAGTGTAACCCGTTGACTCGGTCAAATAATTCATTTTCTACTTCAGCATATTTCCTGTCAACTCAATAACTCTCACTCCACTAAGACGTGAAAGGCATTTAATGTCATAGCTTTATAAGAACCCAAAAACAGTCTGAGTCAGTCAGCCTCCGTCAGAGAGAGAGAGTGACCTCCAGACCAGATGGATGAGGCTGAAGAACGTACCCAGGACGGGAGCTTTGTTCCTGGGACCAGCACAGAGATGTTGGGTGAGAGGCTAGCCTGGGGTGAAAGTCTGGCAGGAGTGAGATCAGAATCTCAGGGTGCCAACTACTGCCATTGTGCCCTTGAGCAAGAGATGCTCCAGGGCAAATGTAGCTCTGTAGCTGATCCAACGCTGCCTCCAGACTCTCGTGTGTGTGTGTGTGTGTGTGTGGCGCATCTGGGGGACACATTCAGTACACCCATCTAGTACCGAGTCAGACCCCCCTCTGCCTCCAGAACAGCCTGAATTCTTCAGGGCACTGAAACATTGCTCAAATTGGTGTTTTTCCACTCTTCAGTTGTCCAGTGTTGGTGATGGCCCGCCCAATGGAGCAGCATTTTCTTGTTTTTAGCTGATAGGAACCCAGGGTGGTCGTCTGCTGCAATAGCCAATCGGTGACAAGGACCGACAAGTTGTGAGCCGTTATTTTCCTGTTTGTGTTCCACCTGTTAGCTTGCATGATTCTTGTCATTCTCCTTGGACATCTCATCAACGAGCTGTTCCCACCCACAGGACTGCCGCTGACTGGATGTTTTTGTTTGTCGCACCGTTTTCTGTAAACCCTAGACAATGTCGTGCGTGAAAATTCCAGGAGGCCGTTTGAGATACTAGAACCGTCACACCGCAGGTTATTCTAATGGAACAGTAACTGAATGCCCTGATGCCTGCCTGCTTTATATAGGAGGTTACCCATTCTAAAGGAACAGTAACTGAATGTCTTGATGCCTGCCTGCTTTATATAGTAGGTTACCCATCCTAATGGAACAGTAACTCAAATCAAAATCAAATCAAATGTATTTATATAGCCCTTCGTACATCAGCTGATATCTCAAAGTGCTGTACAGAAACCCAGCCTAAAACCCCAAACAGCAAGCAATGCAGGTGTAGAAGCATAACTGAATGTCTTGATGCCCGTCTGCTTTATATAGTAGGTTACCCATTCTAAAGGAACAGTAACTGAATGTCTTGATGCCTGCCTGCTTTATATAGTAGGTTACCCATTCTAAAGGAACAGTAACTGAATGTCTTGATGCCTGCCTGCTTTATATAGTAGGTTACCCATTCTAATGGAACAGTAACTGAATGTCTTGATGCCTGCCTGCTTTATATAGTAGGTTACCCATTCTAATGGAACAGTAACTGAATGCCCTGATGCCTGCCTGCTTTATATAGTAGGTTACCTATTCTAACGGAACAGTAACTGAATGCCCTGATGCCTGCCTGCTTTATATAGGAAGCCACGGCCACATGACTCACTGTCTGTAGAAGCAAAACATTTTTATGAACGGGGTGGTGTAACTAATAAACTTGCCACTGAGTGCAAGTTATATTGTACATAACTAGTACGAGGACAGGGATATGTTGTGTGAGGCTCCAGGGTTAGGGTAGTATCCTACCTGGTACGAGGACAGGGATATGTTGTGTGAGGGCTCCAGGGTTAGGGTAGTATCCTACCTGGTACGAGGACAGGGATATGTTGTGTGAGGGCTCCAGGGTTAGGGTAGTATCCTACCTGGTACGAGGACAGGGATATGTTGTGTGAGGGCTCCAGGGTTAGGGTAGTATCCTACCTGGTACGAGGACAGGGATATGTTGTGTGAGGCTCCAGGGTTAGGGCAGTATCCTACCTGGTACGAGGACAGGGATATGTTGTGTGAGGCTCCAGGGTTAGGGTAGTATCCTACCTGGTACGAGGACAGGGATATGTTGTGTGAGGGCTCCAGGGTTAGGGTAGTATCCTACCTGGTATGAGGACAGGGATATGTTGTGTGAGGGCTCCAGGGTTAGGGTAGGGTTAGGGTAGTATCCTACCTGGTACGAGGACAGGGATATGTTGTGTGAGGCTCCAGGGTTAGGGTAGTATCCTACCTGGTACGAGGACAGGGATATGTTGTGCGAGGGCTCCAGGGTTAGGGTAGGATCCTACCTGGTACGAGGACAGGGATATGTTGTGTGAGGGCTCCAGGGTTAGGGTAGGGTTAGGGTAGTATCCTACCTGGTACGAGGACAGGGATATGTTGTGCGAGGGCTCCAGGGTTAGGGTAGTATCCTAGCTGGTACGAGGACAGGGATATGTTGTGTGAGGGCTCCAGGGTTAGGGTAGAGTTAGGGTAGGATCCTACCTGGTACGAAGACAGGGATATGTTGTGTGAGGGCTCCAGGGTTAGGGTAGTATCCTACCTGGTACGAGGACAGGGATATGTTGTGTGAGGGCTCCGGGGTTAGGGTAGGGTAGTATCCTACCTGGTACGAGGACAGGGATATGTTGTGTGAGGGCTCCAGGGTTAGGGTAGTCTCCTACCTGGTACGAGGACAGGGATATGTTGTGTGAGGGCTCCAGGGTTAGGGTAGTATCCTACCTGGTACGAGGACAGGGATATGTTGTGTGAGGGCTCCAGGGTTAGGGTAGTATCCTACCTGGTACGAGGACAGGGATATGTTGTGTGAGGGCTCCAGGGTTAGGGTAGTATCCTACCTGGTACGAGGACAGGGATATGTTGTGTGAGGGCTCCAGGTAGCACGTTGACCAGCTCCGTCAGCATGTTGAAGCAGCACTGTCGTGTCTTGACACTTTTCTCCTTCATCTGCTTATGCAGGGCCTTAACGATCATTGGCACCTGCAGCAGCACCCGGTGGGAGGGAGAAATATCAGACATACCACTGACTAATACATACTACCACTAGGAAATATCAGACATACCACTGACTAATACACACTACAACTACCACTCGGAGATATAGACATACTGACTAATACATACTGACTAATACATACTACCACTAGGAGATATAGACATACCACTGACTAATACATACTAGAACTACCACTAGGCGATATAGATATACTAGAACTACCACTAGGAGATATAGATATAGTAGAACTACCACCAGGCTATATAGATATACTAGAACTACCACTAGGCGATATAGATATACTAGAACTACCACTAGGCGATATAGATATACTAGAACTACCACTAGGCGATATAGACATACTAGAACTACCACTAGGCGATATAGATATACTAGAACTACCACTAGGCGATATAGATATACTAGAACTACCACTAGGCGATATAGATATACTAGAACTACCACTAGGCGATATAGATATACTAGAACTACCACTAGGCGATATAGATATACTAGAACTACCACTAGGCGATATAGATATACTAGAACTACCACTAGGCGATATAGATATACTAGAACTACCACTAGGCGATATAGATATACTAGAACTACCACTAGGCGATATAGATATACTAGAACTACCACTAGGCGATATAGATATACTAGAACTACCACTAGGCGATATAGATATACTAGAACTACCACTAGGCGATATAGATATACTAGAACTACCACTAGGCGATATAGATATACTAGAACTACCACTAGGCGATATAGATATAGTAGAACTACCACTAGGTGATATAGACATACTAGAACTACCACTAGGCGATATAGATATACTAGAACTACCACTAGGCGATATAGATATACTAGAACTACCACCAGGCGATATAGATATACTAGAACTACCACCAGGCGATATAGATATACTAGAACTACCACTAGGCGATATAGATATACTAGAACTACCACTAGGCGATATAGATATACTAGAACTACCACTAGGCGATATAGACATACTAGAACTACCACTAGGCGATATAGATATAGTAGAACTACCACTAGGCGATATAGATATACTAGAACTACCACTAGGCGATATAGACATACTAGAACTACCACTAGGCGATATAGATATACTAGAACTACCACTAGGCGATATAGACATACTAGAACTACCACTAGGCGATATAGATATACTAGAACTACCACTAGGCGATATAGATATACTAGAACTACCACTAGGCGATATAGATATACTAGAACTACCACTAGGCGATATAGATATACTAGAACTACCACTAGGCGATATAGACATACTAGAACTACCACTAGGTGATATAGACATACTAGAACTACCACTAGGTGATATAGACATACTAGAACTACCACTAGGTGATATAGACATACTAGAACTACCACTAGGAGATATAGACATACTAGAACTACCACTAGGAGATATAGACATACTACTGACTAATACAGTGCCTTGCGAAAGTATTCGGCCCCCTTGAACTTTGCGACCCTTTGCCACATTTCAGGCTTCAAACATAAAGATATAAAACTGTATTTTTTTGTGAAGAATCAACAACAAGTGGGACACAATCATGAAGTGGAACGACATTTATTGGATATCTCAAACTTTTTTAACAAATCAAAAACCGAAAAATTGGGCGTGCAAAATTATTCAGCCCCCTTAAGTTAATACTTTGTAGCGCCACCTTTTGCTGCGAATACAGCTGAGAGAGCTCACTCTCTCTCTCTGTGTGTTTTACCTGGTTCTGCAGCATGGTGAGTGGAGTCTCTCCCTGTTCCATGGCATCTGGGTCACACAGCCAGCTCTGAGCAGGACGTGTCTGCTTCAGCAACGACAGGTAGGCATGGAACACGTCAGCCTTCACGTTCTCCTCCCGCTCCTACAATCAACACATCAGTCAACACATCAGTCAACACATCAGTCAACACATCAGTCAACACATCAGTCAACACATCAGTCAACACAACAGTCAACACAACAGTCAACACAACAGTCAACACAACAGTCAACACAACAGTCAACACAACAGTCAACACAACAGTCAACACAGTCAACACAGTCAACACAACAGTCAACACAACAGTCAACACAGTCAACACAGTCAACACAGTCAACACAGTCAACACAGTCAACACAGTCAACACAGTCAACACGTTCTCCTCCCGCTCCTACAATCAACACGTCAGTCAACACGTCAGTCAACACGTCAGTCAACACGTTCTCCTCCCGCTCCTACAATCAACACATCAGTCAACACATCAGTCAATTCTCCTCACGCTCCTACAGTCAACACATCGGTCAACACATCGGTCAACACATCGGTCAACACGTTCTCCTCCCGCTCCTACAATCAACACATCAGTCAACACATCAGTCAACACATCAGTCAACACATCAGTCAACACATCAGTCAACACATCAGTCAACACATCAGTCAACACATCAGTCAACACATCAGTCAACACGTTCTCCTCCCGCTCCTACAATCAACACATCAGTCAACATATCAGTCAACACATTCTCCTCCCGCTCCTACAATCCACCAATCAATACATCAGCCAATCAAATTGTATTGATAAAAGCCCTTTTTGTGACAACTGTTGATATCAAAGTTATTTTACTTTTTAGTAACCCTCGACTCAGAGAGCAAACAAACACAAAACAGATGCCCAACGGCTAGGTAAAACTCCCTGGAAGATGTAGACCTAGAGGAGCACCTTGAACCGTGCGATGAGCGCGGGCGACACGGTCCTGTAGAACTCAGGCAGCATCTCGTGGCGTGTGCTGACCACGGCGTCCAGACACTTGGCGGCCGCACGGCGAACCTTCCAGCTCATGTCGTCGTCGTCGCTGTACTCGTCATCACTTCCTGTAAAGAAAGGTCAGAGGTCAAAGGGTGGTGGGAATGTGAGGTTAGATAATAACTGCTGCTAGACTGTGTTAAGTATTAGAACGAATGACAATAGTTACATTAGCTGGTAGAAAACACCAACATCTCAAACACAGGTTACACACAGCACAGCTACTAGTCTAGAGAGACCACCTGACTACCACCCGACTACCACCCGACGACCACCTGACGACCACATCTCAAACACAGGTTACACACAGCACAGCTACTAGTCTAGAGACCAACTGACGACCACCCGACGACCACCCGACGACCACTACCACCTGACGACCACCTGACGACCACCTGACAACCACCACCACCCGACGACCACTACCACCCGACGACCACTACCACCCGACGACCACTACCACCCGACGACCACTACCACCCGACGACCACTACCACCCGACGACCACTACCACCCGACGACCACTACCACCCGACGACCACTACCACCCGACGACCACTACCACCCGACGACCACTACCACCCGACGACCACTACCACCCGACGACCACTACCACCCGACGACCACTACCACCTGAAGACCACCTCTCAAACACAGGTTCCACACAGCACAGCTACTAGTCTAGAGAGACCACCCGACGACCACCTGACGACCACCCGACGACCACCTCTCAAACACAGGTTCCACACAGCACAGCTACTAGTCTAGAGAGACCACCTGACGACCACCTGACTACCACCCGACGACCACATCTCAAACACAGGTTACACACAGCACAGCTACTAGTCTAGAGCGACCACCTGACTACCACCCGACGACCAAACAATACTGTCATCACATGGTTGTTCCAGGGCCTAACCTCAAATCCTTCCAATGAGATTTGACCTGTGAAGTTTGACAGAGATACACTCAATCATCACAGACTAGGAGGCTAGTCCCAACACTGTACTGCCCTGGGCCTGATGAGACCAGGAGACTAGTCCCAACACTGTACTGCCCTGGGCCTGATGAGACCAGGAGACTAGTCCCAACACTGTACTGCCCTGGGCCTGATGAGACTAGTCCCAACACTGTGCTGGCCTGGGCCTGATGAGACTAGTCCCAACACTGTGCTGGCCTGGGCCTGATGAGACTAGTCCCAACACTGTGCTGGCCTGGGCCTGATGAGACTAGTCCCAACACTGTGCTGGCCTGGGCCTGATGAGACTAGTCCCAACACTGTGCTGGCCTGGGCCTGATGAGACTAGTCCCAACACTGTGCTGGCCTGGGCCTGATGAGACTAGTCCCAACACTGTGCTGGCCTGGGCCTGATGAGACTAGTCCCAACACTGTGCTGGCCTGGGCCTGATGAGACTAGTCCCAACACTGTGCTGGCCTGGGCCTGATGAGACTAGTCCCAACACTGTGCTGGCCTGGGCCTGATGAGACTAGTCCCAACACTGTGCTGGCCTGGGCCTGATGAGACTAGTCCCAACACTGTGCTGGCCTGGGCCTGATGAGACTAGTCCCAACACTGTGCTGGCCTGGGCCTGATGAGACTAGTCCCAACACTGTGCTGGCCTGGGCCTGATGAGACTAGTCCCAACACTGTGCTGCCCTGGGCCTGATGAGACTAGTCCCAACACTGTGCTGCCCTGGGCCTGTTTACAAGCTAGCTACACACAGCCAGTCAGTCAGCACCATTAATTATTAAAGGAACCAGCCAATAGGAATAAGATTTATGGATGACTGGCAAACTGTGCTGAAGCTTAGTGCTGTAGAAGATACGAGCAACACTCCAGGCTCCAAAAAACACTCGTTGTCAAGAGCCACTTTATAAATGAAATACTTCAACATTCTGGGAGCATACACTATGGTTGGTGGAGAGACACGACAACCAGAGAGTGTGTGAGTCAGGGAAGAGAGGAGTGAGAGGAGGAAGGGGACAGAGAGGAGGGAGGGGACAGAGAAGACGAAGGGGACAGAGAAGAGGAAGGGGACAGAGAAGAGGAGGAAGGGGACAGAGAGGAGAGACACGACAACCAGAGAGTGTGAGTCAGGGAAGAGAGGAGGAAGGGGACAGAGAGGAGGGAGGGGACAGAGAGGAGGGAGGGGACAGAGAGGAGGGAGAGGAGGAAGGGGACAGAGAGGAGAGACATGACAACCAGAGAGTGTGAGAGTCAGGGAAGAGAGGAGGAAGGGGACAGAGAGGAGGGAGGAGACAGAGAGGAGGGAGGGGACAGAGAGGAGGGAGGGGACAGAGAGGAGGGAGGGGACAGAGAGGAGGGAGGGGACAGAGAGGAGGAAGGGGACAGAGAGGAGGGAGAGGAGGAAGGGGACAGAGAGGAGACACATGACAACCAGAGAGTGTGTGAGTCAGGGAAGAGAGGAGGGAGGGGAGGAAGGGGACAGAGAGGAGGGAGAGGAGGAAGGGGACAGAGAGCCATCCATCAGCTGTAGTAGATAATAACATTCAGTCTCATAACAAGGCAGGGAGAGAGACAGAGGGAGGGAGGAGACAGAGGGAGGGAGGAGACAGAGGGAGGGAGGAGACAGAGGGAGGGAGGAGACAGAGGGAGGCTGGCTGGCTGCCTTCTATATTTAGTCCATTATTCTATGTGTATTCCACAGTGCTCATGCGTGGCCAAGCAACAGATTGTCTCTCTGGCTGAGCTCTTAGTCATAGCAACAAACGACACACTAACCGTGTCAGTGCAGTGGGGACTTACAACTGGGGGTTATTCTGCACACAGTAAGACTCCTGAAAATGGAAGACACATTTAATAGAACTCGTTCTAACTTCTCTCACACGGAGGCAGATAGCTGAAGAGACGAGTCCTATAGGTCTCTCCTGAAGTGATGAAGAGTCCTATAGGTCTCTCCTGAAGTGGTGAAGAGTCCTATAGGTCTCTCCTGAAGTGGTGAAGAGTCCTATAGGTCTCTTCTGAAGTGGTGAAGAGTCCTATAGGTCTCTTCTGAAGTGGTGAACAGTCCTATAGGTCTCTTCTGAAGTGGTGAACAGTCCTATAGGTCTCTTCTGAAGTGGTGAACAGTCCTATAGGTCTCTTCTGAAGTGGTGAAGAGTCCTGGTGAAGAGTCCTATAGGTCTCTTCTGAAGTGGTGAAGAGTCCTATAGGTCTCTTCTGAAGTGGTGAACAGTCCTATAGGTCTCTTCTGAAGTGGTGAACAGTCCTATAGGTCTCTTCTGAAGTGGTGAACAGTCCTATAGGTCTCTACTGAAGTGGTGAAGAGTCTAGCTATGACACACACACACGTCTCTCCTGAAGTGATGAAGAGTCCTATATGTTCCTCTTCTTAACAAGTGGAGGATGTTATTATTAGAGATGTGGCCATACCTTTCTTGATTGTCCATGAGGGGGATGTAAATAAAGGTGTAAAACCTTGAGTAGGCTGAGAGCAGGCTGAGAAGGCTGAGAGTAGGCTGAGAGCAGGCTGAGAAGGCTGAGAGCAGGCTGAGAAGGCTGAGAGCAGGCTGAGAGCAGGCTGAGAGCAGGCTGAGAGCAGGCTGAGAGCAGGCTGAGAGCAGGCTGAGAGCAGGCTTGGGCGGTATACAGATTTCTATACAGTCATACCGTTAATCTGCCATCCCGGGATTTACACTATTACCGACATAGCACACAAGGGGGCGCTAAAAAGAACCACCCATTGGGTCTCTGCTACCAGAATGCTAACAAAATTAGGACAAGTAATAGCGAAATCACATCGCTAAATGCTAAGGAGCGCAAACGAGCATAAACTAAATTGCGAAGACGGGAAAACCCAGCTCATAAAAGTGACACAAGCATAGCTAGTAGCTACCGGATGTAAAGTTACAAGCATAGCTAGTAGCTACCGGACGTAAAGTGACACAAGCATAGCTAGTAGCTACCGGATGTAAAGTGACACAAGCATAGCTAGTAGCTACCCGATGTAAAGTGACACAAGCATAGCTAGTAGCTACCCGATGTAAAGTGACACAAGCATAGCTAGTAGCTACCCGATGTAAAGTGACACAAGCATAGCTAGTAGCTACCGGATGTAAAGTTACAAGCATAGCTAGTAGCTACCGGATGTAAAGTTACAAGCATAGCTAGTAGCTACCGGATGTAAAGTGACACAAGCGTAGCTACCGGATGTAAAGTTACAAGCATAGCTAGTAGCTACCGGATGTAAAGTAACACAAGCACAGCTAGTAGCTACCGGATGTAAAGTAACACAAGCATAGCTAGTAGCTACCGGATGTAAAGTAACACAAGCATAGCTAGTAGCTACCGGATGTAAAGTAACAAGCACAGCTAGTAGCTACCGGATGTAAAGTAACACAAGCACAGCTAGTAGCTACCGGATGTAAAGTAACACAAGCACAGCTAGTAGCTACCGGATGTAAAGTGACACAAGCATAGCTAGTAGCTACCCGATGTAAAGTAACACAAGCACAGCTAGTAGCTACCGGATGTAAAGTAACAAGCACAGCTAGTAGCTACCGGATGTAAAGTAACACAAGCATAGCTAGTAGCTACCGGATGTAAAGTAACACAAGCATAGCTAGTAGCTACCGGATGTAAAGTAACAAGCATAGCTAGTAGCTACCGGATGTAAAGTAACACAAGCACAGCTAGTAGCTACCGGATGTAAAGTAACACAAGCACAGCTAGTAGCTACCGGATGTAAAGTGACACAAGCATAGCTAGTAGCTACCCGATGTAAAGTAACACAAGCACAGCTAGTAGCTACCGGATGTAAAGTAACACAAGCACAGCTAGTAGCTACCCGATGTAAAGTAACAAGCATAGCTAGTAGCTACCGGATGTAAAGTAACAAGCATAGCTAGTAGCTACCGGATGTAAAGTAACACAAGCACAGCTAGTAGCTACCGGATGTAAAGTAACACAAGCACAGCTAGTAGCTACCCGATGTAAAGTAACAAGCATAGCTAATAGCTCCTGGATGTCATTTTCGGTGAGTGTGGACATTTACAAACAAGAGAGACATTTTTTGCAAATGAACAAATTTGTGACGCATGCTTTTCTGAAAGAAGAGCAGCATGTGCACACGGAGCAGAGGGGAGAAGAACGGAGAAGAGACAACACACTAGGCAGGAAGCACAGGGACAAAATGGCCGCTGTTCAGAAACCTCCAGAGCTCTGTGACTTCTGGCAGAAAGACATTAGAAGATATCTGATTTAAAATATATATATATATTTCACCTTTATTTAACCAGGTAGACAACAGAGTTACACATGGAGTAAACAATTAACAAGTCAATAACACAGTAGAAAAAAAAAAAAAAGTATATACAATGTGTGCAAAAGGCATGAGGAGGTAGGCGAATGATTACAATTTTGCAGATTAACACTGGAGTGATAAATGATCATATGGTCATGTACAGGTAGAGATACTGGTGTGCAAAAGAGCAGAAAAGTAAATAAATACAGTATGGGGATGAGGTAGGTAAAAATGGGTGGGCTATTTACCGATAGACTATGTACAGCTGCAGCGATCGGTTAGCTGCTCAGATAGCAGATGTTTGAAGTTGGTGAGGGAGATAAAAGTCTCCAACTTCAGCGATTTTTGCAATTCGTTCCAGTCACAGGCAGCAGAGAACTGGAACGAAAGGCGGCCAAATGAGGTGTTGGCTTTAGGGATGATCAGTGAGATACACCTGCTGGAGCGCGTGCTACGGATGGGTGTTGCCATCGTGACCAGTGAACTGAGATAAGGCGGAGCTTTACCTAGCATGGACTTGTAGATGACCTGGAGCCAGTGGGTCTGGCGACGAATATGTAGCTAGGGCCAACCGACTAGAGCATACAAGTCGCAGTGGTGGGTGGTATAACATGCTTTAGTGACAAAACGGATGGCACTGTGATAAACTGCATCCAGTTTGCTGAGTAGAGTGTTGGAAGCAATTTTGTAGATGACATCGCCGAAGTCGAGGATCGGTAGGATAGTCAGTTTTACTAGGGTAAGTTTGGCGGCGTGAGTGAAGGAGGCTTTGTTGCGGAATAGAAAGCAGACTCTTGATTTGATTTTCGATTGGAGATGTTTGATATGAGTCTGGAAGGAGAGTTTACAGTCTAGCCAGACACCTAGTTACTTATTGATGTCCACATATTCAAGGTCGGAACCATCCAGGGCGGTGATGCTGGTCAGGTGTGCGGGTACAGGCAGCGAACGGTTGAAAAGCATGCATTTGGTTTTACTAGCGTTTAAGAGCAGTTGGAGGCCACGGAAGGAGTGCTGTATGGCATTGAAGCTCGTTTGGAGGTTAGATAGCACAGTGTCCAAGGACGGGCCGGAAGTATATAGAATGGTGTCGTCTGCGTAGAGGTGGATCAGGGAATCGCCCGCAGCAAGAGCAACATCATTGATATATACAGAGAAAAGGGTCGGCCCGAGGATTGAACCCTGTGGCACCCCCATAGAGACTGCCAGAGGACCGGACAGCATGCCCTCCGATTTGACACACTGAACTCTGTCTGCAAAGTAATTGGTGAACCAGGCAAGGCAGTCATCCGAAAAACCGAGGCTACTGAGTCTGCCGATAAGCATATGGTGATTGACAGAGTCGAAAGCCTTGGCAAGGTCGATGAAGACGGCTGCACAGTACTGTCTTTTATCGATGGCGGTTATGATATCGTTTAGTACCTTGAGCGTGGCTGAGGTGCACCCGTGACCGGCTCGGAAACCAGATTGCACAGCGGAGAAGGTACGGTGGGATTCGAGATGGTCAGTGACCTGTTTGTTGACTTGGCTTTCGAAGACCTTAGATAGGCAGGGCAGGATGGATATAGGTCTGTAACAGTTTGGGTCCAGGGTGTCTCCCCCTTTGAAGAGGGGGATGACTGCGGCAGCTTTCCAATCCTTGGTGATCTCAGACGATATGAAAGAGAGGTTGAACAGGCTGGTAATAGGGGTTGCGACAATGGCGGCGGATAGTTTCAGGAATAGAGGGTCCAGATTGTCAAGCCCAGTTGATTTGTACAGGTCCAGGTTTTGCAGCTCTTTCAGAACATCTGCTATCTGGATTTGGGTAAAGGAGAACCTGGAGAGGCTTGGGCGAGTAGCTGCAGGGGGTGCAGAGCTGTTGGCCGAGGTTGGAGTAGCCAGGCGGAAGGCATGGCCAGCCGTTGAGAAATGCTTATTGAAGTTTTCGATAATCATGGATTTATCGGTGGTGACCGTGTTACCTAGCCTCAGTGCAGTGGGCAGGTGGGAGGAGGTGCTCTTGTTCTCCATGGACTTTTTGGAGTTGGAGCTACAGGATGCAAACTTCTGCCTGAAGAAGCTGGCCTTAGCTTTCCTGACTGACTATGTGTATTGGTTCCTGACTTCCCTGAAAAGTTGCATATCGCGGGGACTATTCGATGCTATTGCAGTCCGCCAATGGTAAACATTTAGTAGTGAATTCCATTTAGTAGTGAATTCCATCCCAAGTGTCACTTCATCACCTGATGTTCTGGCACAACAGAGACTCGGAGACTCAAAACACAGGACTCTACGGACTCAACCAGCTCCCTCTTTCTCCTGTTGTGCCTTTTTTTTACAAAAACACCTGACTGGTTTAACTGTTCTGGGGAACGAGTGGAAAATAATGTGACAGGTGAAATGAAGGAGATCTTCTTAATCTCCTAACGCGTTGAACAAGTTGACTGTAGGTATTTACTAGCAGCTACAGATAATCACATTTATTTATTTTTAAAGAAAGAATTTACAGTATTGAAAAGACTATCCTGTGGGTATTTACAAATACGATATACCACCAAAAAACTAGTTGATAATCTGAATGAGACTAACCTGGATAAATAAATAAACCTGAGGTTGAATGACCATGAGCTCTCACAGTACCTTGAGTCTGTGTGGTGTGTGAGAGAGTGTTTACCTTGATAGTCTTCGTCTGCTCCGTCGGCATCCATGGCATTCTCATCTTCATCCTCGTCGTCGTAGTTATAGTTGGGGTCGTAGGTCAAATACTTCAGACAGATGTTAATGACAGTGCCCACATGTGGATAAACCTCCTTTGGACACCTGGAGAGAGGAGAGAGAGCGAGAGAGAGGCGAGAGAGAGGAGAGAGAGCGAGAGAGAGACAGAGACAGAGAGAGAAAGAGCGAGAGAGAGGAGAGAGAGCGAGAGACAGAGAGAGCGAGAGACAGAGAGAGAGCGAGACAGAGAGAGAGAGACAGAGAGAGAGAGAGAGACAGAGAGAGAGAGACAGAGAGAGAGAGACAGAGAGAGAGACAGAGAGAGAGAGAGAGAGAGAGAGAGAGAGAGAGAGAGAGAGAGAGATTGAAAAGTCCTTCATGGTTGAGTTGCGTTTAGTTTCCACTAATAAAGACTCCCATCTCTCAGCCTTTCTTCTCCTCGTGGTAATCTGGGAGGACAGACAGCACCACAGTCATCTCCCAACACTAGTTCTCTCTCTCTCTCCCAAACACTTGTTTGATGTAATCCATAAAAGGCACCAGATAGACCGGATGAAAGGGTTTCTCATCACAGAAACAGTGGGAGGCTAAACGTAGACAAGGAG